>NC_142801.1:65757587-65942335 GCF_049724085.1 Artemia sp. Qi Xiang Cuo
TTTTGATTTTACTTTCGACTTTCAATTTAGATTTTTTGTTTAGTTTAGTTTTAGTTTCGAGTTTTAGTTTAGTTTTAGTTTAGAGTTTTAGCTTAAAGTTTTAGTTAAAGTTTTAGTTTGGTTTAGTTTAGTTTTAGTTTAGATTTTTAGTTTGGTTTAGTTTTAGTTTAGAATTTTAGTTTTGTTTTAGTTTGGAGTTTCAATATAGTTTTAGTTTAGAAATTTAGTTTAGTTTTAGTTTAGTTTAGATTCAATTTAGAGTTTTAGTTAGAGTTTTAGTTTACTTTTAGTTTAGACTTTTAATTTAGATTTTTAGTTTAGTTTAGTTTTAGTTTAGAGTTTTAGTTTAGTAGGGTTTTAGTTTAGAATTTTAGTTTAGTTTTAGTTTAGTTTTAGTTTAGCTTAAAGATTTTTAGAGTTTTAGCTTAAAGTTTTAGTTAGAGTTTTAGTTTAGTTTTAGTTTAGAGTTTCAGTTTAGTCTTAGTCTAGAATTTTTGTTTAGTTTTAGTTTGGAGATTTAATTTAGTTTTAGGTTAGACATTTAGTTTAGTTTTAGTTTAGTTTCAGTTTAGAGTTTTAGTTAACGTTTTAGTTTACTTTTATTTTAGACTTTCAATTTATATTTTTAGTTTACTTTTAGTTTTGGTTTAGAGTTCTAGTTTAGTTTTAGTTTAGAATTTTAGTTTAGAGTTTTAGTTAGAGTTTTAGTTTAGTTTTAGTTTGGAGTTTCAGTTAAGATTTTAGTTTAGTTTTAGTTTAGTTTTGTTCTAGTTTAAAGTTTTAGTTTAGATATTTAGTTTAGAATTTTAGTTAGTTTTATTTAGTTTGACTTTAGATTTTTAGCTTAGTTTATTTTAATTTAGCGTTTTATTTTAGAGTTTTAGTTTAGTTTTGGTTTAGAGTTCTAGTTGAAGTTTCAGTTTAGTTTTAGTTTAGAGTCTTAGCTTAGAGTTTTGGTAAAAGTTGAGTTTTAGTTCAGTTTTAGTTTTAATTAAGAGTTTTAGTTAGAGTTTTTGTTTAGTTTTAGATAAGAGTTTTAGTTTAGTATTTAATATAGAGTTTTAGTTTAGCTTAGTTTTATTGCAGAGTTTTAGTTTAGTTTATTTTTGTTTCAATTTAGAGTATTAGTTTAGTTTAGTTTTAGTTCAGTGTTTTAGTTTAGTTTTAGTTTAGAGTTTTACTTTAATTTAATTTTAGTATAGAGTTTTAGTAGGAGTTCTAGTTTAGGTTTAGTTTAGAGTTTTAGCTTAGAGTTTTAGTTAGAGTTTTAGTTAGTTTTATTTTAGTTTTAATTAAGAGTTTTAGTTTATACTTTTAACTTAGAGTTTTAGTTAGGTTTAGTTTAGAGTTTTAATTTAGTTTTAGTTTAGAGTTTGAGTTTAGAATTTTGGTTTAGCTTAGTTTTATTCTAGAGTTTTAGTTAGAGTTTTAGTTTATTTTTAGTTTACACTTTCAATTTAGATTATTAGTTTAGTTTAGTTTTAGTTTAGAGTTTAGTTTAGTTAAGAGTTTTAGTTTAATTTTAGTTTAGAGTATTCATTTAGTTTAGTTTAGTTTTAGTTTAGAGTTTCAATTTAGATTTTTAGTTTAGTTTAGTTCTAGTTTGGTTTAGTTTTTGTTTGGAGTTTTAGTTTAGATTTTTAGTTTAGAATTTTAGTTTAGAGTTTTAGTTTATAATTTTAGTGCAAGTTTTAGTTTATTTTTGGGATATAGTTTAAAATAATTTAGAATTTTAGTTTAGAATTTTAGTTTAGAGTTTTAATTTAAAATTTAAGTGTAGAGTTTTAGTTTAGAACATTAGGTAAGAGTTTTAGTTAAGAGTTTTAATTTAGAGTTTTAGTCTATTAGTTAAGAGTTTTAGTTTAGACTTTTAGTTCAGAGTTCTAGTTTAGAGTTTTAGCTTAAAGTTTTAGATAGAGTTTTAGTTTAGTTTTACTTTAGAGTTTTAATTTAGAGTTTTAGTCTCTTAGCTTAGAGTTTTAGTTTAGAGTTGTAGCTTAGTTAATTTAGTTTTAGTTTAGAGTTTTAGTTTAGAGTTTTGGTTAGAGTATTAGTTTAGTTTCAGTTTAGTTTTTTTTAAGAAATTTAGTTTAGAGTTTTAATTTATAGTTTCAGTTTAGTTTAGTTTTAGTTTAGAATTTTAGTGGATTTTAGTTTTAGTTTAGACTTTTAGTTAGAGTTTTAAGTTTACTTTTAGTTTAGACTTTTAATTTAGATTTTTAGTTTAGTTTAGTTTTAGTTTAGAGTTTTAGTGTAGTTTTAGTTTGGAGTTTCAATTAAGATTTCAGTTTAGTTTTGGTTTAGTTTTGTTCTAGTTTAGAGTTTTAGTTTAAATTGTTAGTTTAGATTATCATTTTAGACTTTTATTTTATATTTTTAGTTTATAATTTTAGTTTAGAGTTTTAGTTTAGAATTTTAGTGTAGAGTTTTGGTTTAGTTTAGAGCTTTAGTTTGGAGTTTTAATCTAGAGTTTTAGTTTATAATTTTAATTTAGAATTTTAGTAATGAGTTTTAGTGTAGAGTGTTAGTTTAAAATATTAGTTTAGATTTTGAGTTTAGAGTTTTAGCTTAGTTTTAGTTTAGAGTTTTAGTTAGAAATTTAGTTTACCTTTCGTTTAGTTTCACTTTAGCTTGAATTTAGAATTTTAGTTTAGAGTTTCAATTTAGAGTTTTAGTTTAGAGTTTTAGTTAAGAGTTTTAGTTTAGAGTTTTAATTTAGTGTTTTAGTCACTTAGTTTAGAGTTTTAGTTTAGAGTCTTAGCTTAGAGTTTTAGTTTAATGTTTTAGCTTAATGTTTTGGTTAAAGTTTTAGTTTAGTTTAGTTTTATTTAAGAATTTTAGCTTAGAATTTTAATTTAGAGTTTTAGTTTAGTTTAGTTTTAGTTTAGAGTTTTAGTTAGAGTTTTAGTTTAGTTTTAGTTTAGACTTTAAATTTAGATTTTTAGTTTAATTTAGTTTTAGTTTAGTTTTAGTTTAGAGTTTTAGTTTAATTTAGAGTTTTAATTTAGTTTTAGTTTAGAGTTTTAGTAAGAGTTTTAGTTAATTTTAGTTTCAGTTTAGAGTTTTAATTAGAGTTTTAGTTTAGTTTTAGTTTAGACTTTCAATTTAGATTTTTAGTTTACTTTAGTTTTAGTTTAGAATTTTATTTTAGTTTAGATTTAGTTTAGAGTTGTAGTTTAGTTTTAGTTTAGAATTTTAGTTTAGAGTTTTAGTTTAAAGTTTTAACTTAAAGTTTTAGTTAGAGTTTTAGTTTAGTTTTAGTTAAGAATTTTTGTTTAGAGTTTATAATTTAGAGTTTTAGTTTAGAGTGTTAGTTTAGGGTCTTAGTTTAGTTTTATTTTAGTTTTAGTTTAGTTTAGTTTAGTTTTAGTTTAGTGTTTTCTTTAGATTTTTAGTTTAGAGTTTCACTTAGCGTTTTAGTATACCTTTAGTTTATTTTCAGTTTAGATTTTTAGCTTAGTTTAGTTTTAGTTGGGCGTTTTAATTTAGAGTTTTAGTCTAGTTTTAGTTTAGTTTTATTTAAGAGTTTTAGTTAGAGTCTTTGCTTGGTTTTATTCAAGATTTTTAGTTTAGGAATTAATTTAGTGTTTTAGTTTAAATCAGTTTTAGTTTAGTGTTTTAGTTTAGAGCATTAGTTTTGTTTAGTTTGTAATTTTAGTTAAATTTATAGTTTAGTTTTAGTTTTGATTTTCAATTTAGATTTTTAGTTTAGTTTCAGTTTTAGAGTTATAGTTTAGTTTTAGTTTATAGTTTAGAGTTTTAGTTTAGTTTTAGTTTAGAGTTTTAGTTAGAATAAAAGTTTAGATTTAGTTTTGAGTTTCAATCAAGATTTTAGTTTAGAGTTTTTAGTTAAATTTAGTTGAGAGTTTTAGTTTAGTTTAGCTTAGTTTAGTATAGTTGAGTTTTAGCTTAAAGTTTTAGTTAGAGTTTTAGTTTAGTTTTAGTTTAGTTTTAATTAAGAGTTTTAGTTTATAGTTTTAACTTAGAGTTTTAGTTTAGGTTTAGTTTAGAGTTTTAATTTATTTTTAGTTAAGAGCTTGAGTTTAGAATTTTGGTTTAGTTTAGTTTTATTTTAAAGTTTTGGTTAGAGTTTTAGTTTAGTTTTAGTTTACACTTTCAATTTAGATTATTAGTTTAGTTTAGTTTTAGTTAAGATTTTAATTTTAGTTTAGTTTTAATTTAGAGTTTTAGTTTAATTTTAGTTTAGAGTTTTAGCTTTGTTTAGTTTTAGTTTAGTTTAGTTTAGAGTTTTAGTTTAGATCTTGAGTTTAGAATTTTAGTTTAGAGTTTTAATTCAGTTGAGAGCTATAATTTAGAGTTTTAATATAAAGTTTTAGCTAGGAATTTCATTTTAGAGGTATAGTTTAGATTTTTAATGTAGAATTTTAGTTTAGAATATTAGTTTAGAGTTTTAAATTAGAGTTTTAGTTTAATTTTAGTTTAGAGTTTTAATTCAGAATTTTAGTCCATTAGTTTAGAGTTTTAGTTTAGAGTCTTAGCTTAGAGTTTTAGTTTAAGGTTTTAACTTAAAGTTTTAGTTATAATTTTAGTTTAGTTTTAGTTAAAAGTTTTATTTTAGAGTTTGAATTTAAAGTTTTAGTTTAGAGTTTTAATTTAGAGTTTTATTCGTTGAGAGTTTTAGTTTAGAGTCTTAGCTTAGAGTTTTAGTTTAAAGTTTTAACTTAAAGTTTTAGTTAGAATATTAGTTTATTTTTGGTTAAAAGTTTTATTTTAGAGTTTAAATTTAGAGTTTTAGTTTAGAGTTTTAATTTAGAGTTTTATTCGTTGAGAGATTTAGTTTTGAGTCTTAGCTTAGAGTTTTAGTTAAAGTTGAGTTATAGCTTAGTTTTAGTTTAGTTTAGTTCTAGTTTAGAGTTTTAGCTTAAAGTTTTACTTAGAGTTTTAGTTTAGTTTTAGTTTAGTTTTAATTAAGAATTTTAGTTTATATTTTTAACTTGGAGTTTATGTTTAGAGTTTTAGTTTAGAGTTTTAATTAAGTTTTAGTTTAGAGTTTTGAGTTTAGAATTTTGGTTTAGTTTAGTTTTATTCTACAGTTTTAGTTAGAGTTTTAGTTTAGTTTTAGCTTGCACTTTCAATTTAGATTATTAGTTTAGTTTAGTTTTAGTTTAGAGTTTAGGTTTAGTTCAGTTTTAGTTTAGAGTTTTAGTTTAATTGAATTATAGTTTAGAGTTCTAGTTCAAAGTTTTAGCGTAGAGTTTTAGTTTAGAACATTAGTTAAGAGTTTTAGTTTAGAGTTTTAGTTTATTTTTAGTCTGTAGTTTTAATTTAGTTTTAGTTTAGAGTACGTGTTTAGTTTTAGTTTAGTTTAGTTTCAGTTCAAAATTTTAGTCAGAGTTTTAGTTTAGTTTTAATTTAGACTTTCAAGTTATATTTTTAGTTTACTTTAGTTTTAGTTTGGAATTTTATTTTAGTTTAGTTCTAGTTTCGAGTTTTAGTTTAGTTTTACTTTAGAGTTTTAGTTTAGAGCTTTAGTTAGTTTTAGTTTAGTTTAGTTTTAGTTTAGCTTCAATATTTTTAGAGTTTTAGCTTAAGGTTTTAGTTAAAGTTTTAGTTTAATTTTCATTTCGAGTTTTAATTCAGATCTTTAGTTTTAGTCTCGATTTTTCGTTTAGAATTTTAGCTTAGATTTTTAGCTTAGAATTTTAATTTAGAATTTTAGTTTAGAGTTTTAGTTTAGTTCAGAGCTATAGAGCTATATTTCGAGTTTTAATTTAGAGTTTTAGTTTAGAATTTTAGTTTAGAGTTTTAGTTCATTGTTTAGTTAAGTTTTTGTTTAAAGTTTTAATTTAGTTTTAATTTAGAGTTTTTGTTTATTTTAGTTTTAGTTTAGTTTAATTTTAGTTTAGACTTTTAGTTTAGTTTGAGTTTAGAGTTTTAGTTTAGTTTTAGTTTAGAGTTTTAGTTTATTTAGATTTAGTTTCGAGTTTTAGTTTAGAGTTTTAGTTATATTTTAGTTTAGTTTTAGTTTGGAGTTTCAATTTAGAATTTTAGTTTAGAATTTTAGTTTAGCTTTTAGTTTACAGTTTTAATTTAGAATTCTAGTTTAGAGTTTTAGTATATAATTTTAGTGTAGAAATTTATTTTAGTTTAGAGATATAATTTAGAGTTTTAGTTTAGAGTTTTAGTGTAGAGTTTTAGTTCAGAGTCTTATATAAGTTTTAGTTTAGAATTTTAGTTTTAGAGTTTTAGTTTAGTTTAGTTATACTTTAGAGTTTTAGTTTAGTTTTACATCAGAGTTTCAGTTTAGAGTTTTAATTTAGAGTTTTAGTTTAGTTTTAGTTTAAACTTTCAATCTTGATTTTTAATTTAGTAAATTTTAGTTATGAGTTTTAGTTTAGTTTCGTTATACTTTAAAGTTTTGGTTTATTTTTAGTTGAGAGTATTAGTTTGGAGTTTTAATTTAGAGTTTTAGTTTAGTTTTAGTTTAGATTTTAATTTAGTTTTATTTTAGAGTTTTAGTTTAGTTTTAGTTAAGTTTAGTTTCAGTTTAGAGTTATAGTTTAGTTTTAGTTTAGACTTTCAATCTTGATTTTTAGTTTGGTTTTAGTTTAGATTTTCAGTTTAGATTTTCACTTTAGATTTTTAGTTTATAATTTTAGCTTAAATTTTCAGTTTAGAATTTCAGTTTAGAGTTTAGTTTAGAATTTTAATTAACTATTTGTTTAGATTTTTCATTTAGTTTTAGTTTAGATTTTCAGTTTAGTTTAGTTTTAGTTTAGAGTTTTAGTTTAGTTTAATTTGAGTTTAGAGTTCTTATTTATTTATATATAGTGTGAGTTTTAGTTAGAATTTTAGTTTAGTTTTAGTTTGCAGTTTCAATTAAGATTTTTAGTTTAGAAGTTTAGTTTAGATTTTTAGTTTAGAGTTTTAGTTTAGAGTTTTAGTGTAGAAATATAGTTTAGTTTAGAGTTATACTTTAGAGTTTTACTTTAGAGCTATACTTTAGCTTAGTTTTAGTTTATAGTTTTAGTTTAGTTTTAATTAAGAGTTTTAGTTTATAGTTTTAACTTAAAGTTTTAGTTAGGTTTAGTTCAGAGTTTTAATTTAGTTTTAGTTTAAAGTTTGAGTTTAGAATTTTGATTTAGCCTAGTTTTATTTTAGAGTTTTAGTTAGAGTTTTAGTTTATTTTTAGTTTACCCTTTCAATTTAGATTATTAGTATATTTTAGTTTTAGCTTAGAATTTAAGTTTAGTTTAGTTTTAGTTTAGTTTTAGTTTGGAGTTTCAATTAGATTTTTAGTTTAGTTTAGTTTGGTTTAGTTTTTTCTGAGTTTTTAGTTTATATTTTTGGTTTAGAATTTTAGTTTAAAGTTTTAATTTAGAATTTTAGTGCAAGTTTTAGTTTAGTTTAGAGCTATAGTTTAAAATAATTTAGAGTTTTAGTTTAGAATTTTAGTTTAGAGTTTTAGTTTAAAGTTTTATGTAGAGTTTTAGTTTAGAACATTAGTTAAGAGTTTTAGTTTAGTAGGGTTTTAGTTTAGAATTTTAGTTTACTTTTAGTTTAGTTTTAGTTTAGCTTAAAGATTTTTAGAGTTTTAGCTTAAAGTTTTAGTTACAGTTTCAGTTTAGTTTAGTTTAGTTTTAGTTTAGAGTCTTAGTTTAGTTTAGTTTTAGTTTAGAATTTTAGTTTAGTTTTAGTTTGGAGTTTTAATTTAGTTTTAGTTTAGGCATTTAGTTTAGTTTTAGTTTAGTTTAGTTTTAGTTTAGCTTAAAGATTTTTAGAGTTTTAGCTTAAAGTTTTAGTTAGAGTTTTAGTTTAGTTTTAGTTTAGAGTTTTAGCTTAGTTTAGTTTTAGTTTAGAATTTTAGTTTAGTTTTAGTTTGGAGATTTAATTTAGTTTTAGTTTAGACATTTAGTTTAGTTTTAGTTTAGTTTCAGTTTAGAGTTTTAGTTAAAGTTTTAGTTTACTTTTATTTTAGACTTTCAATTTATAATTTTAGTTTACGTTTAGTTTTAGTTTAGAGTTCTAGTTTAGTTTTAGTTTAGAATTTTAGTTTAGAATTTTAGTTAGAGTTTTAGTTTAGTTTTAGTTTGGAGTTTCAGTTAAGATTTTAGTTTAGTTTTAGTTTAGTTTTGTTCTAGTTTAAAGTTTTAGTTTAGATATTTAGTTTAGAATTTTAGTTAGTTTTATTCAGTTTCACTTTAGATTTATAGGTTAGTTTAGTTTAATTTAGTGTTTTAATTTAGAGTTTTAGTTTAATTTTAGTTTAGAGTTCTAGTTAAAGTTTCAGTTTAGTTTTAGTTTAGAGTCTTAGCTTAGAGTTTTAGTAAAAGTTGAGTTTTAGTTCAGTTTTAGTTTTAATTAAGAGTTTTAGTTAGAGTTTTTGTTTAGTTTTAGATAAGAGTTTTAGTTTAGTATTTAATTTAGAGTTTTCGTTTAGCTTAGTTTTATTGCAGAGTTTTAGTTTAGTTTATTTTTGTTTCAATTTAGAGTATTAGTTTAGTTTAGTTTTAGTTCAATATTTTACTTTAGTTTTAGTTTAGAGTTTTACTTTAATTTAAATTTAGTATAGAGTTTTAGTAGGAGTTCTAGTTTAGGTTTAGTTTAGAGTTTTAGCTTAGAGTTTTAGTTAGAGTTTTAGTTAGTTTTATTTTAGTTTTAATTAAGAGTTTTAGTTTATACTTTTAACTTAGAGTTTTAGTTAGGTTTAGTTTAGAGTTTTAATTTAGTTTTAGTTTAGAGTTTGAATTTAGAATTTTGGTTGAGCTTAGTTTTATTCTAGAGTTTTAGTTAGAGTTTTAGTTTATTTTTAGTTTACACTTTCAATTTAGATTATTAGTTTAGTTTAGTTTTAGTTTAGAGTTTAGTTTAGTTAAGAGTTTTAGTTTAATTTTAGTTTAGAGTTTTAATTTAGTTTAGTTTAGTTTTAGTTTAGAGTTTCAATTTAGATTTTTAGTTTAGTTTAGTTCTAGTTTGGTTTAGTTTTTGTTTGGAGTTTTAGTTTAGATTTTTCGTTTAGAATTTTAGTTTAGAGTTTTAGTTTATAATTTTAGTGCAAGTTTTAGTTTATTTTAGAGATATAGTTTAAAATAATTTAGAATTTTAGTTTAGAATTTTAGTTTAGAGTTTTAATTTAAATTTTTAGTGTAGAGTTTTAGTTTAGAACATTAGGTAAGAGTTTTATTTTAGAGTTTTAGTTCAGAGTTCTAGTTTAGAGTTTTAGCTTAAAGTTTTAGATACAGTTTTAGTTTAGTTTTAGTTTAGAGTTTTAATTTAGTGTTTTAGTCTCTTAGTTTAGAGTTTTAGTTTAGAGTCTTAGCTTAGAGTTATAGTTTAGAGTTTTAGCTTAAAGTTTTGGTTAGAGTTTTAGTTTAGTTTCAGTTTAGTTTTATTTAAGAAATTTAGTTTAGAGTTTTAATTTATAGTTTCAGTTTAGTTTAGTTTTAGTTTAGATTTTTAGTGTATTTTAGTTTTAGTTTAGACTTTTAGTTAGAGTTTTAAGTTTACTTTTAGTTTAGACTTGCAATTTAGATTTTTAGTTTAGTTTAGTTTTAGTTTAGAGTTTTAGTGTAGTTTTAGTTTGGAGTTTCAATTAAGATTTTAGTTTAGTTTTGGTTTAGTTTTGTTATAGTTTAGAGTTTTAGTTTATATTTTTAGTTTATAATTTTAATTTAGATTTTTAGTTTATAATTTTAGTTTAGAATTTTAGTTTAGAGTTTTAGTTTAGAATTTTAGTATAGAGTTTTGGTTTAGTTTAGAGCTATAGTTTGGAGTTTTAATCTAGAGTTTTAGTTTATAATTTTAATTTAGAATTTTAATAATGAGTTTTAGTGTAGAGTGTTAGTTTAGAATATTAGTTTAGATTTTGAGTTTAGAGTTTTAGCTTAGTTTTAGTTTAGAGTTTTAGTTAGAAATTTAGTTTACCTTTAGTTTAGTTTCACTTTAGTTTGAATTTAGAATTTTAGTTTAGAGTTTCAATTTAGAGTTTTAGTTTAGAGTTTGAGTTAAGAGTTTTAGTTTAGAGTTTTACTTTAGAATTTTAATTTAGTGTTTTAGTCACTTAGTTTAGAGTTTTAGTTTAGAGTCTTAGCTTAGAGTTTTAGTTTAATGTTTTAGCTTAATGTTTTGGTTAAAGTTTTAGTTTAGTTTAGTTTTATTTAAGAATTTTAGCTTAGAATTTTAATTTAGAGTTTTAGTTTAATTTAGTTTTAGTTTAGAGTTTTAGTTAGAGTTTTAGTTTAGTTTTAGTTTAGACTTTCAATTTAGATTTATAGTTTAATTTAGTTTTAGTTTAGTTTTAGTTTAGAATTTTAGTTTAATTTAGAGTTTTAATTTAGTTTTAATTTAGAGTTTTAGTAAGAGTTTTAGTTTAGTTTAGTTTCAGTTTAGAGTTTTAGTTAGAGTTTTAGTTTAGTTTTAGTTTAGAGTTTAAATTTAGATTTTTAGTTTACTTTAGGTTTTGTTTAGAATTTTATCTTAATTTAGATTTAGTTTAGAGTTTTAGCTTTGTTTAGTTTTAGTTTAGTTTAGTTTAGAGTTTTAGTTTAGATCTTGAGTTTAGAATTTTAGTTTAGAGTTTTAATTCAGTTGAGAGCTATAATTTAGAGTTTTAATATAAAGTTTTAGCTAAGAATTTTATTTTAGAGTTATAGTTTAGAGTTTTAATGTAGAATTTTAGTTTAGAATATTAGTTTAGTGTTTTAAATTAGAGTTTTAGTTTAATTTTAGTTTAGAGTTTTAATTCAGAATTTTAGTCCATTAGTTTAGAGTTTTAGTTTAGAGTCTTAGCTTAGAGTTTTAGTTTAAAGTTTTAACTTAAAGTTTTAGTTATAATTTTAGTTTAGTTTTAGTTAAAAGTTTTATTTTAGAGTTTGAATTTAAAGTTTTAGTGTAGAGTTTTAATTTAGAGATTTATTCGTTGAGAGTTTTAGTTTAGAGTCTTAGCTTAGAGTTTTAGTTTAAAGTTTTAACTTAAAGTTTTAGTTAGAATTTTAGTTTATTTTTGGTGAAAAGTTTTATTTTAGAGTTTAAATTTTGAGTTTCAGTTTAGAGTTTTATTTTAGAGTTTTATTCGTTGAGAGTTGTAGTTTTGAGTCTTAGCTTAGAGTTTTAGTTAAAGTTGAGTTAAAGCTTAGTTATAATTTAGTTTAGTTCTAGTTTAGAGTTTTAGCTTAAAGTTGTACTTAGATTTTTAGTTTAGTTTTAGTTTAGTTTTAATTAAGAATTTTAGTTTAGACTTGGAGTTTTAGTTTAGAGTTCTAGTTTAGAGTTTTAATTAAGTTTTAGTTTAGAGTTTTGAGTTTATAATTTTGGTTTAGTTTAGTTTTATTCTACAGTTTTAGTTAGAGTTTTAGTTTAGTTTTAGCTTGCACTTTCAATTTAGATTATTAGTTTAGTTTAGTTTTAGTTTAGAGTTTAGGTTTAGTTCAGTTTTAGTTTAGAGTTTTAGTTTAATTGAATTATAGTTTAGAGTTTTAGTTCAAAGTTTTAGCGTAGAATTTTAGTTTAGAACATTAGTTAAGAGATTTAGTTTAGAGTTTTAGTTTATTTTTAGTCTGTAGTTTTAATTTAGTTTTAGTTTAGAGTACGTGTTTAGTTTTAGTTTAGTTTAGTTTCAGTTTAGAATTTTTTTAGTTTACTTTAGTTTTAGTTTAGAATTTTATTTTAGTTTAGTTCTAGTTTCGAGTTTTAGTTTAGTTTTACTTTAGAGTTTCAGTTTAGAGTTTTAGTTTAGTTTTAGATTAGAGTCTTAGTTTAGTTTAGTTTTAGTTTAGAATTTTAGTTTAGTTTTAGTTTAGAGTTTTAATTTAGTTTTAGGTTAGACATTTAGTTTAGTTTTAGTTTAGTTTCAGTTTAGAGTTTTATTTAAATTTTTTGTTTAATTTAGTTTTAGTTTAGAGTTTTAGTTTAGTTTTAGTTTAGAGTTTTAGCTTGAAGTTTTAGTTAGAGTTTTAGTTTGGTTTAGTTTAGTTTTAGTTTAGATTTTTAGTTTGGTTTAGTTTTATTTTAGAATTTTAGTTTTGTTTTAGTTTGGAGTTTCAATCTAGTTTTAGTTTAGAAATTTAGTTTAGTTTTAGTTTAGTTTAGATTCAATTTAGAGTTTTAGTTAGAGTTTTAGTTTACTTTTAGTTTAGAATTTTAATTTAGATTTTTAGTTTAGTTTAGTTTTAGTTTAGAGTTTTAGTTTAGTAGGGTTTTAGTTTAGAATTTTAGTTTAGTTTTAGTTTAGTTTTAGTTTAGCTTAAAGATTTTTAGAGTTTTAGCTTAAAGTTTTAGTTAGAGTTTTAGTTTAGTTTAGTTTAGTTTTATCTTAGAGTCTTAGTTTAGTTTAGTTTTAGTTTAGAATTTTAGTTTAGTTTTAGTTTGGAGTTTTATTTTAGTTTTAGTTTAGGCATTTAGTTTAGTTTTAGTTTAGTTTAGTTTTAGTTTAGCTTACAGATTTTTAAAGTTTTAGCTTAAAGTTTTAGTTAGAGTTTTAGTTTAGTTTTAGTTTAGAGTTTTAGCTTAGTTTAGTTTTAATTTAGAATTTTAGTTTAGTTTTAGTTTGGAGATTTAATTTAGTTTTAGGTTAGACATTTAGTTTAGTTTTAGTTTAGTTTCAGTTTAGAGTTTTAGTTAACGTTTTAGTTTACTTTTATTTTAGACTTTCAATTTATATTTTTAGTTTACGTTTAGTTTTAGTTTAGAGTTCTAGTTTAGAGTTTTAATTAAGTTTTAGTTTAGAGTTTTGAGTTTATAATTTTGGTTTAGTTTAGTTTTATTCTACAGTTTTAGTTAGAGTTTTAGTTTAGTTTTAGCTTGCACTTTCAATTTAGATTATTAGTTTAGTTTAGTTTTAGTTTAGAGTTTAGGTTTAGTTCAGTTTTAGTTTAGAGTTTTAGTTTAATTGAATTATAGTTTAGAGTTTTAGTTCAAAGTTTTAGCGTAGAATTTTAGTTTAGAACATTAGTTAAGAGATTTAGTTTAGAGTTTTAGTTTATTTTTAGTCTGTAGTTTTAATTTAGTTTTAGTTTAGAGTACGTGTTTAGTTTTAGTTTAGTTTAGTTTCAGTTTAGAATTTTAGTCAGAGTTTTAGTTTAGTTTTAATTTAGACTTTCAAGTTAGATTTTTAGTTTACTTTAGTTTTAGTTTAGAATTTTATTTTAGTTTAGTTCTAGTTTCGAGTTTTAGTTTAGTTTTACTTTAGAGTTTCAGTTTAGAGTTTTAGTTTAGTTTTATTTAAGAAATTTAGTTTAGAGTTTTAATTTATATTTTTAGTTTAGCTTAGTTTTAGTTTATATTTTTAGTTTATTTTAGTTTTAGGTTAAACTTTTAGTTAGAGTTTTATTTTGATTTTACTTTCGAGTTTCAATTTAGATTTTTTGTTTAGTTTAGTTTTAGTTTAGAGTTTTAGTTTAGTTTTAGTTTAGAGTTTTAGCTTAAAGTTTTAGTTAGGGTTTTAGTTTGGTTTAGTTTAGTTTTAGTTTAGATTTTTAGTTTGGTTTAGTTTTAGTTTAGAATTTTAGTTTTATTTTAGTTTGGAGTTTCAATCTAGTTTTAGTTTAGAAATTTAGTTTAGTTTTAGTTTAGTTTAGATTCAATTTAGAGTTTTAGTTAGAGTTTTAGTTTACTTTTAGTTAAGACTTTTAATTTAGATTTTTAGTTTAGTTTAGTTTTAGTTTAGAGTTTTAATTTAGAATTTTAGTTTAGTTTTAGTTTAGTTTTAGTTTAGCTTAAAGATTTTTAGAGTTTTAGCTTAAAGTTTTAGTTAGAGTTTCAGTTTAGAGTTTTAGTTTAGTTTTAGATTAGAGTCTTAGTTTAGTTTAGTTTTAGTTTAGAATTTTAGTTTAGTTTTAGTTTAGAGTTTTAATTTAGTTTTAGTTTAGGCATTTAGTTTAGTTTTAGTTTAGTTTAGTTTTAGTTTAGCTTAAAGATTTTTAGAGTTTTAGCTTAAAGTTTTAGTTTAGAATTTTAGTTTAGTTTTAGTTTAGAGTTTTAGCTTAGTTTAGTTTTAGTTTAGAATTTTAGTTTAGTTTTAGTTTGGAGTTTTAATTTAGTTTTAGGTTAGACATTTAGTTTAGTTTTAGTTTAGTTTCAGTTTAGAGTTTTATTTAAATTTTTTGTTTAATTTAGTTTTAGTTTAGAGTTTTAGTTTAGTTTTAGTTTAGAGTTTTAGCTTGAAGTTTTAGTTAGAGTTTTAGTTTGGTTTAGTTTAGTTTTAGTTTAGATTTTTAGTTTGGTTTAGTTTTAGTTTATAATTTTAGTTTTGTTTTAGTTTTGAGTTTCAATCTAGTTTTAGTTTAGAAATTTAGTTTAGTTTTATTTTAGTTTAGATTCAATTTATAGTTTTAGTTAGAGTTTTAGTTTACTTTTAGTTTAGACTTTTAATTTAGATTTTTAGTTTAGTTTAGTTTTAGTTTAGAGTTTTAGTTTAGTAGGGTTTTAGTTTAGAATTTTAGTTTAGTTTTAGTTTAGTTTTATTTTAGATTAAAGATTTTTAGATTTTTAGATTAAAGTTTTAGTTAGAGTTTTAGTTTAGTTTAGTTTATTTTTATCTTAGAGTATTAGTTTAGTTTAGTTTTAGTTTAGAATTTTAGTTTAGTTTTAGTTTGGAGTTTTATTTTAGTTTTAGTTTAGGCATTTAGTTTAGTTTTAGTTTATTTTAGTTTTAGTTTAGCTTACAGATTTTTAGAGTTTTAGCTTAAAGTTTTAGTTAGAGTTTTAGTTTAGTTTTAGTTTAGAGTTTTAGCTTAGTTTAGTTTTAATTTAGAATTTTAGTTTAGTTTTAGTTTGGAGATTTAATTTAATTTTAGGTTAGACATTTAGTTTAGTTTTAGTTTAGTTTCAGTTTAGAGTTTTAGTTAACGTTTTAGTTTACTTTTATTTTAGACTTTCAATTTATATTTTTAGTTTACGTTTAGTTTTGGTTTAGAGTTCTAGTTTAGTTTTAGTTTAGAATTTTAGTTTAGAGTTTTAGTTAGAGTTTTAGTTTAGTTTTAGTTTGGAGTTTCAGTTAAGATTTTAGTTTAGTTTTAGTTTAGTTTTGTTCTAGTTTAAAGTTTTAGTTTAGATATTTAGTTTAGAATTTTAGTTAGTTTTATTTAGTTTGACTTTAGATTTTTAGCTTAGTTTATTTTAATTTAGCGTTTTAATTTAGAGTTTTAGTTTAGTTTTGGTTTAGAGTTCTAGTTAAAGTTTCAGTTTAGTTTTAGTTTAGAGTCTTAGCTTAGAGTTTTAGTAAAAGTTGAGTTTTAGTTCAGTTTTAGTTTTAATTAAGAGTTTTAGTTAGAGTTTTTGTTTAGTTTTAGATAAGAGTTTTAGTTTAGTATTTAATATAGAGTTTTCGTTTAGCTTAGTTTTATTGCAGAGTTTTAGTTTAGTTTATTT
Source organism: Artemia sp. Qi Xiang Cuo (assembly GCF_049724085.1). Classification (NCBI taxonomy): domain Eukaryota; kingdom Metazoa; phylum Arthropoda; class Branchiopoda; order Anostraca; family Artemiidae; genus Artemia; species Artemia sp. Qi Xiang Cuo. The sequence continues at coordinate 65,772,915 of NC_142801.1, forward strand.
TTGTTTCAATTTAGAGTATTAGTTTAGTTTAGTTTTAGTTCAGTGTTTTAGTTTAGTTTTAGTTTAGAGTTTTACTTTAATTTAATTTTAGTATAGAGTTTTAGTAGGAGTTCTAGTTTAGGTTTAGTTTAGAGTTTTAGCTTAGAGTTTTAGTTAGAGTTTTAGTTAGTTTTATTTTAGTTTTAATTAAGAGTTTTAGTTTATACTTTTAACTTAGAGTTTTAGTTAGGTTTAGTTTAGAGTTTTAATTTAGTTTTAGTTTAGAGTTTGAGTTTAGAATTTTGGTTTAGCTTAGTTTTATTCTAGAGTTTTAGTTAGAGTTTTAGTTTATTTTTAGTTTACACTTTCAATTTAGATTATTAGTTTAGTTTAGTTTTAGTTTAGAGTTTAGTTTAGTTAAGAGTTTTAGTTTAATTTTAGTTTAGAGTATTCATTTAGTTTAGTTTAGTTTTAGTTTAGAGTTTCAATTTAGATTTTTAGTTTAGTTTAGTTCTAGTTTGGTTTAGTTTTTGTTTGGAGTTTTAGTTTAGATTTTTCGTTTAGAATTTTAGTTTAGAGTTTTAGTTTATAATTTTAGTGCAAGTTTTAGTTTATTTTTGGGATATAGTTTAAAATAATTTAGAATTTTAGTTTAGAATTTTAGTTTAGAGTTTTAATTTAAAATTTAAGTGTAGAGTTTTAGTTTAGAACACTAGGTAAGAGTTTTAGTTTAGAGTTTTAATTTAGAGTTTTAGTCTATTAGTTAAGAGTTTTAGTTTAGACTTTTAGTTCAGAGTTCTAGTTTAGAGTTTTAGCTTAAAGTTTTAGATAGAGTTTTAGTTTAGTTTTAGTTTAGAGTTTTAATTTAGAGTTTTAGTCTCTTAGTTTAGAGTTTTAGTTTAAAGTTTTAGCTAAGAGTTTTAATTTAGAGTTTTAGCTTAAAGTTTTGGTTAGAGTTTTAGTTTAGTTTCAGTTTAGTTTTATTTAAGAAATTTAGTTTAGAGTTTTAATTTATAGTTTCAGTTTAGTTTAGTTTTAGTTTAGAATTTTAGTAGATTTTAGTTTTAGTTTAGACTTTTAGTTAGAGTTTTAAGTTTACTTTAAGTTTAGACTTTTAATTTAGATTTTTAGTTTAGTTTAGTTTTAGTTTAGAGTTTTAGTGTAGTTTTAGTTTGGAGTTTCAATTAAGATTTCAGTTTAGTTTTGGTTTAGTTTTGTTCTAGTTTAGAGTTTTAGTTTATATTTTTAGTTTAGAATTTTAATTTAGATTTTTATTTTAGAATTTTAGTTTATAATTTTAGTTTAGATTTTTAGTTTAGAATTTTAGTGTAGAGTTTTGGTTTAGTTTAGAGCTTTAGTTTGGAGTTTTAATCTAGAGTTTTAGTTTATAATTTTAATTTAGAATTTTAGTAATGAGTTTTAGTGTAGAGTGTTAGTTTAAAATATTAGTTTAGATTTTGAGTTTAGAGTTTTAGCTTAGTTTTAGTTTAGAGTTTTAGTTAGAAATTTAGTTTACCTTTAGTTTAGTTTCACTTTAGTTTGAATTTAGAATTTTAGTTTAGAGATTTAATTCAGAGTTTTAATTTAGAGTTTGAGTTTAGAGTTTTAGTTTAGAGTATTAGTTTAGAGTTTTAGTTTAGAGTTCTAGTTTAGAGTCTTAGCTTAGAGTTTTAGTTTAATGTTTTAGCTTAATGTTTTGGTTAAAGTTTTAGTTTAGTTTAGTTTTATTTAAGAATTTTAGCTTAGAATTTTAATTTAGAGTTTTAGTTTAGTTTAGTTTTAGTTTAGAGTTTTAGTTAGAGTTTTAAATTAGTTTTAGTTTAGACTTTAAATTTAGATTTTTAGTTTAATTTAGTTTTAGTTTAGTTTAGTTTTAGTTTAGAATTTTAGTTTAGTTTAAAGTTTTAATTTAGTTTTAATTTAGAGGTTTAGTAAGAGTTTTAGTTAATTTTAGTTTCAGTTTAGAGTTTTAGTTAGAGTTTTAGTTTAGTTGTAGTTTAGAGTTTCAATTTAGATTTTTAGTTTACTTTAGGTTTTGTTTAGAATTTTATGTTAATTTAGATTTAGTTTAGAGTTTTAGTTTAGTTTTAGTTTAGAATTTTAGTTTAGAGTTTTAGTTTAAAGTTTTAACTTAAAGTTTTAGTTAGAGTTTTAGTTTAGTTTTAGTTAAGAATTTTTGTTTAGAGTTTATAATTTAGAGTTTTAGTTTAGAGTGTTAGTTTAGGGTCTTAGTTTAGTTTTATTTTTGTTTTAGTTTAGTTTAGTTTAGTTTAGTGTTTTCTTTAGATTTTTAGTTTAGAGTTTCACTTAGCGTTTTAGTATACCTTTAGTTTATTTTCAGTTTAGATTTTTAGATTAGTTTAGTTTTTGTTTAGCGTTTTAATTTAGAGTTTTAGTTTAGTTTTAGTTTAGTTTTATTTAAGAGTTTTAGTTAGAGTCTTTGCTTGGTTTTATTCAAGATTTTTAGTTTAGGAATTAATTTAGTGTTTTAGTTTAAATCAGTTTTAGTTTAGTGTTTTAGTTTAGAGCATTAGTTTAGTTTAGTTTGTAATTTTAGTTAAATTTATAGTTTAGTTTTAGTTTTGAATTTCAATTTAGATTTTTAGTTTCAGTTTTAGAGTTATAGTTTAGTTTTAGTTTATAGTTTAGAGTTTTAGTTTAGTTTTAGTTTAGAGTTTTAGTTAGAATAAAAGTTTAGATTTAGTTTTGAGTTTCAATCAAGATTTTAGTTTAGAGTTTTTAGTTAAATTTAGTTGAGAGTTTTAGTTTAGTTTAGCTTAGTTTAGTATAGTTGAGTTTTAGCTTAAAGTTTTAGTTAGAGTTTTAGTTTAGTTTTAAATTAGTTTTAATTAAGAGTTTTAGTTTATAGTTTTAACTTAGAGTTTTAGTTTAGGTTTAGTTTAGAGTTTTAATTTAGTTTTAGTTAAGAGCTTGAGTTTAGAATTTTGGTTTAGTTTAGTTTTATTTTAAAGTTTTGGTTAGAGTTTTAGTTTAGTTTTAGTTTACACTTTCAATTTAGATTATTAGTTTAGTTTAGTTTTAGTTAAGATTTTAATTTTAGTTTAGTTTTAATTTAGAGTTTTAGTTTAATTTTAGTTTAGAGTTTTAGCTTTGTTTAGTTTTAGTTTAGTTTAGTTTAGTTTAGAGTTTTAGTTTAGATCTTGAGTTTAGAATTTTAGTTTAGAGTTTTAATTCAGTTGAGAGCTATAATTTAGAGTTTTAATATAAAGTTTTAGCTAAGAATTTCATTTTAGAGTTATAGTTTAGAGTTTTAATGTAGAATTTTAGTTTAGAATATTAGTTTAGAGTTTTAAATTAGAGTTTTAGTTTAATTTTAGTTTAGAGGTTTAATTCAGAATTTTAGTCCATTAGTTTAGAGTTTTAGTTTAGAGTCTTAGCTTAGAGTTTTAGTTTAAAGTTTTAACTTAAAGTTTTAGTTATAATTTTAGTTTAGTTTTAGTTAAAAGTTTTATTTTAGAGTTTGAATTTAAAGTTTTAGTTTAGAGTTTTAATTTAGAGTTTTATTCGTTGAGAGTTTTAGTTTAGAGTCTTAGCTTAGAGTTTTAGTTTAAAGTTTTAACTTAAAGTTTTAGTTAGAATATTAGTTTATTTTTGGTTAAAAGTTTTATTTTAGAGTTTAAATTTAGAGTTTTAGTTTAGAGTTTTAATTTAGAGTTTTATTCGTTGAGAGATTTAGTTTTGAGTCTTAGCTTAGAGTTTTAGTTAAAGTTGAGTTATAGCTTAGTTTTAGTTTAGTTTAGTTCTAGTTTAGAGTTTTAGCTTAAAGTTTTACTTAGAGTTTTAGTTTAGTTTTAGTTTAGTTTTAATTAAGAATTTTAGTTTATATTTTTAACTTGGAGTTTATGTTTAGAGTTTTAGTTTAGAGTTTTAATTAAGTTTTAGTTTAGAGTTTTGAGTTTAGAATTTTGGTTTAGTTTAGTTTTATTCTACAGTTTTAGTTAGAGTTTTAGTTTAGTTTTAGCTTGCACTTTCAATTTAGATTATTAGTTTAGTTTAGTTTTAGTTTAGAGTTTAGGTTTAGTTCAGTTTTAGTTTAGAGTTTTAGTTTAATTGAATTATAGTTTAGAGTTTTAGTTCAAAGTTTTAGCGTAGAGTTTTAGTTTAGAACATTAGTTAAGAGTTTTAGTTTAGAGTTTTAGTTTATTTTTAGTCTGTAGTTTTAATTTAGTTTTAGTTTAGAGTACGTGTTTAGTTTTAGTTTAGTTTAGTTTCAGTTCAAAATTTTAGTCAGAGTTTTAGTTTAGTTTTAATTTAGACTTTCAAGTTATATTTTTAGTTTACTTTAGTTTTAGTTTGGAATTTTATTTTAGTTTATTTCTAGTTTCGAGTTTTAGTTTAGTTTTACTTTAGAGTTTTAGTTTAGAGCTTTAGTTTAGTTTTAGTTTAGTTTAGTTTTAGTTTAGCTTCAAGATTTTTAGAGTTTTAGCTTAAGGTTTTAGTTAAAGTTTTAGTTTAATTTTCATTTCGAGTTTTAATTCAGATCTTTAGTTTTAGTCTTGATTTTTCGTTTAGAATTTTAGCTTAGATTTTTAGCTTAGAATTTTAATTTAGAATTTTAGTTTAGAGTTTTAGTTTAGTTCAGAGCTATAGAGCTGTATTTCGAGTTTTAATTTAGAGTTTTAGTTTGGAATTTTAGTTTAGATTTTTAGTTCATTGTTTAGTTAAGTTTTTGTTTAAAGTTTTAATTTAGTTTTAATTTAGAGTTTTTCTTTATTTTAGTTTTAGTTTAGTTTAATTTTAGTTTAGACTTTTAGTTTAGTTTTAGTTTAGAGTTTTAGTTTAGTTTTAGTTTAGAGTTTTAGTTTATTTAGATTTAGTTTCGAGTTTTAGTTTAGAGTTTTAGTTATATTTTAGTTTAGTTTTAGTTTGGAGTTTCAATTCAGAATTTTAGTTTAGAATTTTAGTTTAGCTTTTAGTTTACAGTTTTAATTTAGAATTCTAGTTTAGAGTTTTAGTATAGAATTTTAGTGTAGAAATTTAGTTTAGTTTAGAGCTATACTTTAGAGTTTTAGTTTAGAGTTTTAGTGTAGAGTTTTAGTTCAGAGTCTTATATAAGTTTTAGTTTAGAATTTTAGTTTTAGAGTTTTAGTTTAGTTTAGTTATACTTTAGAGTTTTAGTTTAGTTTTACATCAGAGTTTCAGTTTAGAGTTTTAATTTAGAGTTTTAGTTTAGTTTTAGTTTAAACTTTCAATCTTGATTTTTAATTTAGTAAATTTTAGTTATGAGTTTTAGTTTAGTTTCGTTATACTTTAAAGTTTTGGTTTATTTTTAGTTGAGAGTATTAGTTTGGAGTTTTAATTTAGAGTTTTAGTTTAGTTTTAGTTTAGATTTTAATTTAGTTTTGTTTTAGAGTTTTAGTTTAGTTTTAGTTAAGTTTAGTTTAGAGTTATAGTTTAGTTTTAGTTTAGACTTTCAATCTTGATTTTTAGTTTGGTTTTAGTTTAGATTTTCAGTTTAGATTTTCAGTTTAGATTTTTAGTTTATAAGTTTATTTAGTTTATTTAGTTTAAGTTTAGTTTCAGTTTAGAGTTATAGTTTAGTTTTAGTTTAGACTTTCAATCTTGATTTTTAGTTTGGTTTTAGTTTAGATTTTCAGTTTAGATTTTCACTTTAGATTTTTAGTTTATAATTTTAGCTTAAATTTTCAGTTTAGAATTTAAGTTTAGAGTTTAGTTTAGAATTTTAATTAAATATTTGTTTAGATTTTTCATTTAGTTTTAGTTTAGATTTTCAGTCTAGTTTAGTTTTAGTTTAGAGTTTTAGTTTAGTTTAATTTGAGTTTAGAGTTCTTGTTTATTTATATATAGTGTGAGTTTTAGTTAGAATTTTAGTTTAGTTTTAGTTTGCAGTTTCAATTAAGATTTTTAGTTTAGAAGTTTAGTTTAGATTTTTAGTTTAGAGTTTTAGTGTAGAAATATAGTTTAGTTTAGAGTTATACTTTAGAGTTTTACTTTAGAGCTATACTTTAGCTTAGTTTTAGTTTATAGTTTTAGTTTAGTTTTAATTAAGAGTTTTAGTTTATAGTTTTAACTTAAAGTTTTAGTTAGGTTTAGTTCAGAGTTTTAATTTAGTTTTAGTTTAAAGTTTGAGTTTAGAATTTTGATTTAGCCTAGTTTTATTTTAGAGTTTTAGTTAGAGTTTTAGTTTATTTTTAGTTTACACTTTCAATTTAGATTATTAGTTTATTTTAGTTTTAGCTTATAATTTAAGTTTAGTTTAGTTTTATTTTAGTTTTAGTTTGGAGTTTCAATTAGATTTTTAGTTTAGTTTAGTTTGGTTTAGTTTTTTCTGAGTTTTTATTTTATATTTTTGGTTTATAATTTTAGTTTAAATTTTTAATTTATAATTTTAGTGCAAGTTTTAGTTTAGTTTAGAGCTATAGTTTAAAATAATTTAGAGTTTTAGTTTAGAATTTTAGTTTAGAGTTTTAGTTTAAAGTTTTATGTAGAGTTTTAGTTTAGAACATTAGTTAAGAGTTTTAGTTTAGAGTTCTAGTTTAGAGTTTTAACTTAAAGTTTTAATTAGAGTTTTAGTTTAGTTTTAGTTTAGAGTCTTAGCTTAGAGTTTTAGTTTAGAGTTTTAGCTTAAAGTTTTGGTTAGAGTTTAGGTTTAGTTTTAGTTTTGTTATATTTAAGAAATTTAGTTTAGAGTTTTAATTTAGTTTTAGTTTAAAGTTTTAGTGAGAGTTTTAGTTTACTTTTAGTTTAGACTTTCAATTTAGATTTTTATTTTATTTTAGTTTTAGTTTAGAGTTTTAGTTTAGTTTAGTTTTAATTTAGAGTTTTAGCTTAAAGTTTTAATTAGAGTTTTAGTTTAGTTTAGTTTTAGTTTAAAGTTTTTGTTTAATTTAGTTTTAGTTTAGAATTTTAGTTTAATTTTAGTTTGGAGTTTTTATTTAGTTTTAGTTTAGACATTTAGTTTAGTTTTAGTTTAGTTTAGTTTCAATTTAGAGTTTAAGTTAAAGTTTTAGTTTACTTTTAGTTTAGACTTTCAGTTTATATTTTTAGTTTACTTAGGTTTTAGTTTAGTTTTATTTTAGAGTTCTAGTTTAGTCATTAGTTTAGAATTTTAGTTTAGAGTTTTAGTTAGAGTTCTAGTTTAATCTTAGTTTGGAGTTTCAGTTAAGATTTTAGTTTAGTTTTAGTTTAGTTTTGTTCTAGCTTAGAGTTTTAGTTTTGATTTTTAATTTAGAGTTTTAGTTTAGACTTTCAATCTTGATTTTTAATTTAGTTTAGTTTTAGTTATGAGTTTTAGTTTAGTTTTGTTATACTTTAAAGTTTTATTTTAGTTTTACAGTTTTAGTTTAATTTAGTTATACTTTAGAGTTTTAGTTTAGTTTTAGTTCAGAGTTACATTTTAGAGTTTTAGTTTAGAGTTTTTTTTTAGTTTTAGTTTAAACTTTCAATCTTGATTTTTAATTTATTTAATTTTAGTTATGAGTTTTAGTTTAGTTTCGTTATACTTTAAAGTTTTAGTTTAGTTTTAGTTGAGAGTTTTAGTTTAGAGTTTTAATTTATAGTTTTAGTTTAGTTTTAGTTAAGATTTTAATTTAGATTTATTTTAGAGTTTTAGTTTAGTTTTAGTTAAGTTTAGTTTAGAGTTATAGTTTAGTTTTAGTTTAGACTTTCAATCTTGATTTTTAGTTTGGTTTTAGTTTAGATTTTCAGTTTAGATTTTCTGTTTAGATTTTTAGTTTATAATTTTAGTTTAAATTTTCAGTTTCGAATTTTAGTTTAGAGTTTAATTTAGAGTTTTAGTTTAGAATTTTAGTTAAGTATTTGTTTACAGTTTTAATTTAGTTTTAGTTTAGATTTTTAGTTTAGTTTAGTTTTAGTTTAGAGTTTTAGTTTAGTTTGATTTGAGTTTAGAGTTTTTGTTTATTTATATTTAGTGTGAGTTTTAGTTAGAATTTTAGTTTAGTTTTAGTTTGCAGTTTCAATTAAGATTTTTAGTTTAGATTTTCAGTTGAGAGTCTTAGTTTAGAGTTTTAGTGTAGAAATATAGTTTAGTTTAGAGCTATACTTTAGATTTTTAATTTAGAGTTTTAGTTTAGATTTAGTTTAGACTTTCAATCTTGATTTTTAATTTAGATTAGTTTTAGTTATGAGTTTTAGTTTAGTTTCGTTATACTTTAAAGTTTTATTTTAGTTTTATAGTTTTAGTTTAGTTTAGTTATAGTTTAGAGTTTTAGTTTAGTTTTAGTTCAGAGTTTCAGTTTAGTGTTTTAGTTTAGAATTTTAGTTTAGTTTTAATTTAAACTTTCAATCTTGATTTTTAATTTATTTAATTTTAGTTATGAGTTTTAGTTTAGTTTCGTTATACTTTAAAGTTTTAGTTTAGTTTTAGTTGAGATTTTTAGTTTAGAGTTTTAATTTATAGTTTTAGTTTAGTTTTAGTTAAGATTTTAATTTAGATTTATTTTAGAGTTTTAGTTTAAATTTAGTTAAGTTTAGTTTAGAGTTATAGTTTAGTTTTAGTTTAGACTTTCAATCTTGATTTTTAGTTTGGTTTTAGTTTAGATTTTCAGTTTAGATTTTCAGTTTAGATTTTTAGTTTATAATTTTAGTTTAAATTTTCAGTTTCGAATTTTAGTTTAGAGTTTAATTTATAGTTTTAGTTTAGAATTTTAGTTAAGTATTTGTTTACAGTTTTAATTTAGTTTTAGTTTAGATTTTTAGTTTAGTTTAGTTTTAGTTTAGAGTTTTAGTTTAGTTTAATTTGAGTTTAGAGTTTTTGTTTATTTATATTTAGTGTGAGTTTTAGTTAGAATTTTAGTTTAGTTTTAGTTTGCAGTTTCAATTAAGATTTTTAGTTTAGATTTTCAGTTGAGAGTTTTAGTTTAGAGTTTTAGTGTAGAAATATAGTTTAGTTTAGAGCTATACTTTAGATTTTTAATTTAGAGTTTTAGTTTAGATTTAGTTTAGACTTTCAATCTTGATTTTTAATTTAGATTAGTTTTAGTTATGAGTTTTAGTTTAGTTTCGTTATACTTTAAAGTTTTATTTTAGTTTTATAGTTTTAGTTTAGTTTAGTTACATTTTAGAGTTTTAGTTTAGATTTTAGTTTAGAGTTTCAGTTTAGAGTTTTAATTTTGAGTTTTAGTTTAGTTTTAATTTAAACTTTCAATCTTGATTTTTAATTTAGTTAATTTTAGTTATGAGTTTTAGTTTAGTTTCGTTATACTTTAAAGTTTTAGTTTAGTTTTAGTTGAGAGTTTTAGTTTAGTTTTAGTTTAGATTTTCAATCTTGATTTTTAAATTAGTTTAGTTTTAGTTAGAGTTTTAGTTTATTTTAGTTCACACTTTCAATTTAGATTATTAGTTTATTTAAGTTTTAGCTTAGAATTTAAGTTTAGTTTAGTTTTATTTTAGTTTTAGTTTGGAGTTTCAATTTAGATTTTTAGTTTAGTTTAGTTCGGTTTAGTTTTTTTTTTAGTTTTTATTTTGTATTTTTCGTTTAGAATTTTAGTTTAAAGTTTTAGTTTAGAATTTTAGTGCAAGTTTTAGTTTAGTTTAGAGCTATAGTTTAAAATAATTTAGAGTTTTAGTTTAGAATTTTAGTTTAGAGTTTTAGTTTAAAGTTTTATGTAGAGTTTTAGTTTAGAACATTATTTAAGAGTTTTAGTTTAGGGTTTTAGTTTAGAGTTTTAAAACAGTTTTAGTCTATTAGTTTATAGTCTCAGTTTAGAGTCTTAGTTTAGAGTTCTAAATTAGAGTTTTAACTTGAAGTTTTAGTTAGAGTTTTAGTTTAGTTTTAGTTTAGAGTCTTAGCTTAGAGTTTTAGTTTAGAGTTTTAGCTTAAAATTTTGGTTAGAGTTTTAGTTTAGTTTTAGTTTAGTTATATTTAAGAAATTTAGTTTAGAATTTTAATTTATAGTTTTAGTTTAGTTTAGTTTTAGTTTAGATTTTTAGTTTATTTTAGTTTTAGTTTAAAGTTTTAGTTAGAGTTTTAGTTTACTTTTAGTTTAGACTTTCAATTTAGATTTTTAGTTTAGTTTAGTTTTAGTTTAAAGTTTTAGTTTAGTTTAATTTTAATTTAGAGTTATAGCTTAAAGTTTTAAACATAGTTTTAGTTTAGTTTTAGCTTAAAGTTTTACTTTAGTTTAGTTTTAGTTTAGAATTTTAGTTTAGTTTTCGTTTGCAGTTTTTATTTAGATTTAGTTGAGGCATTTAGTTTAGTTTTAGTTTAGTTTAGTTTCAGTTTAGATTTTAAGTTAAAATTTTAGTTTACTTTTAGTTTAGACTTTCAATTTGTATTTTTAGTTTACTTAAGTTTTAGTTTAGTTTTAGTTTAGTTTTGTTCTAGCTTAGATTTTTAGTTTAGATTTTTAATTTAGAGTTTTAGTTTAGTTTTCGTTTAGACTTTCAATCTTGATTTTTAATTTAGTTTAGTTTTAGTTATGAGTTTTAGTTTAGTTTCGTTATACTTTAAAGTTTTATTTTAGTTTTAGTTGAGATTTTCAGTTTAGAGTTTTAATTAAGAGTTTTAGTTTAGTTTTATTTTAGTTTTTTAGTTTAGTTTTAGTTAAGTTTAGTTTCAGTTTAGAGTTATAGTTTAGTTTCAGTTTAATCTTTCAATCTTGATTTTTAGTTTAGTTTGGTTTTACTTTAGATTTTCAGTTTAGATTTTTAGTTTATAATTTTAGTTTAGATTTTTAGTTTAAAATTTTAGTTTAGAGTTTAATTTAGAGTTTTAGTTTATCTTTTAGTTGAGGATTTGTTTAGAGTTTTAGTTTAGTTTTAGTTTAGATTTTTAGTTTAGTTTAGTTTTAGTTTTGAGTTTTAGTTTAGTTTAATTTGAGTTTAGAGTTTTAGTTTAGTTAGATTTAGTTTTAGTTTAGAGTTTTAATAAAGTTTTAGTTTAGAGTTTTCGTTTCGATTTCGTTTAGTTTAGTTTCAGTTTAAAGTTTAGTCAGAGTTTTAGTTTAGTTTAAAGTTTAGTTCAGCGTTTTAATTTAGAGTTTTAGTTTATTAGTTTAGAGTGTTAGTTTAGAGTCTTGGTTTAGAGTTTTAGTTTAAAAATTTAGCTTAAAATTTTAGTTAGAGTTTTAGTTTAGTTTTGTTTAGTTTTAGTTAGGAGTTTTGGCTTAGAGTTTTAATTTATAATTTCAGTTTTGTTTTAGTTTAGAATTTTATTTTAGTTTTAGCTTAGAGTTTTAGTTTAGAGTTTTAGTTTAGTTTAGTTTTAATTTGAGTGTATGTTTAGTTTTGTTTTAGTTAAAAGTTTAGTTTAGTTTTAGTTTAGAGTTTTAGTTTAAAATTTTAGTTTAGAGCCTTTGTTTAGGGTTTTAGTTGTGTTTTAGTTTATTTTAGGTATAGTTCAGCGTTTTAGTTAGAGTTTTAGTTTAGTTTTAGTTAAGAGTTTTAGTTTAGAGTTTTAGTTTAGAAATTAATTTAGAGTTTTAATTTAAATCAGTTTTAGTTTAGTGTTTTAGTTTAGAGCATTAGTTTAATTTAGTTTTAGTTTAGAGTTTTATTTAAAGTTATAGTTTAGTTTTACTTTAAAGTTTCAATTTAGATTTTAAGGTTAGTTTAGTTTCAGTTTAGAGTTTTAGTTTAGTTTTAGTTTATAGTTTTAGTTTAGAGTTTTAGTTTAGTTTTAGTTTAGAGTTTTAGTTAGAGTTTAAGTTTAGATTTAGTTTGGAGTTTCAATTAATAGTTTTAGTTTAGTTTAGAGTTTTAGTTTTGATCTTTAATTTAGAATTTTGGTTTAGAGTTTTAGTTTAAAATGTTTTAGTGTAGAATTTTAATTTAGTTGATAGCTATAGTTTAGAGTTTTAGTTTAGAGTTTTAGTTTAGATTTTTACTTTAGAGTTATAGTTTAGAGTTTTAATGTAGAGTTTTAGCTTAGAGTATTAGTTTAGAGTTTTAGTTTAGAGTTTTAGTTTAGAGTCTTAGTTTAGAGTATTAGTTTAAATTTTTAACTTCAAGTTTTAGTTATAGTTTTAGTTCAGTTTTAGTTAATAGTTTTAGTTTAGAGTATGGAATTTATAATTTTAGTTTATAGTTTTATTAGTTTAGGGTTTTAGTTTAGAGTCTTAGCATAGAGTTTTAGTTAAAGCTGTGTTTTAGTTTAGTTTTAGTTTAGAGTTTTAGCTTAGTTTTAGTTAGAGTTTTAGTTTAGTTTTAGTTTAATTTTAATTAAGAGTTTTAGTTTAGACTTTTAACTTAGAGTTTTACTTCAGCTTTAGTTTAGAGTTTTAATTTAGTTTTAGTTTAGAGTTTAGAATTTTGGTTTAGCTTAGTTTTATTTTAGAGTTTTAGTTAGAGTTTTAGTTTATTTTTAGTTTACACTTTCAATTTAGATTATTAGTTTAGTTTAATTTTAGTTTAGAGTTTGAGTTTAGAATTTTGGTTTAGCTTAGTTTTATTTTAGAGTTTTAGTTTAGTTTTAGCTTACACTTTCAATTAAGATTATTTGTTTTGTTTAGTTTTAGTTTAGAGTTTAAGTTTAGTTTAGTTATAGTTTAGAATTTTAGTTTAATTTTAGTTTAGAGTTTTAGTTTAGTTTAGTTTTAGTTTAGTTCAATTTAGAGTTTCAATTTATATTTTTAGTTTAATTTAGTTTTAGTTTGGTTTAGTTTCTGTTTGGAGTTTTAGTTTAGTTTTTAGTTTAGAATTTTAGTTTAGAGTTTTAGTTTAGAATTTTATTGTAAGTTTTAGTTTAGTATAAAGCTATAGTTTAAAATAATTTAAAGCTTTAGTGTAGATTTTTAGTTTAGAACATTACTTAAGAGTTTTAATTTAGAGTTTTAGTTTAGGGTTTTAGTTTAGAGTTTTAATTTAGAGTTCTAGCTTCTGAGTTTTAGTTTAGAGTATTAGCTTAAATTTTTAGTTAGAGTTTTAGTTTAGTTTTAGTTTAAATGTTTTAATATTTAGTTTTGAGTTTTAATATAGAGTTTTGGTCTCTTATTTTAGAGTTTTAGTTTAGAGTCTTAGCCTAAAGTTTTAGTTTAGAGTTTTAGCTTAAAGTTTTGTTTAGACTTCTAGTTTAGTTTTAGTTTAGTTTTATTTAAGAAATTTAGTTTAGAGTTTTAATTTATAGTTTAAGTTTAGTTTAGTTTTAATTTAGATTTTTAGTTTATTTTAGTTTTAGTTTACAGTTTTAGTTAGATTTATAGTTTAGTTTCAGTTTAGTTTTAGTTAAGAGTTTTAGTTTGGAGTTTTAATTTTAAGTTTTAGTTTAGAGTTTTAGCTTAGAGTTTTAGTTAGAGTTTTAGTTTAATTTCAGTTTAGTTTTAGTTAAGAATTTTAGTTTGTAGTTTTAATTTAGAGTTTTAGTTAAGAGTTGTAGTTTAGAGTTTTAGTTTGGAGCTTTAATTTAGAGTTTTAGTCTCTTAGTTTAGAGTTTTAGTTTAGAGTCTTAGCTTAGAGTTTTAGTTTAGAGTTTTAGCTTAAAGTTTTGGTTAAAGTTATACTTTAGTTTAGTTTTATTTAAAAATTTTAGCTTAGAGTTTTAATTTAGAGGTTTAGATTATTTTTAGTTTGGAGATTTAGTTTAGAGTTTTAGTTTATTTTAGTTTGGAGTTTCAGTTAAGATTTTAGTTTAGTTTTAGTTTAGTTTTGTTCTAGCTTAGAGTTTTAGTTTAGATTTTTAATTTAGAATTTTAGTTTAGTTTTAGTTTAGACTTTCAATCTTGATTTTTAATTTAGTTTAGTTTTAGTTATGAGTTTTAGTTTAATTTCATTATACTTTATAGTTTTATTTTTAGTTTTAGTTGAGAGTTTCAGTTTAGAGTTTTAATTAAGAGTTTTAGTTTAATTTTAGTTTAGATTTTTAATTTAGTTTTATTTTAGTATTTTAGTTTAGTTTTAGTTAAGTTTAGTTTCAGTTTAGAGTTATAGTTTAGTTTTAGTTTAGACTTTCAATCTTGATTTTTAGTTTAGTTTGGTTTTAGTTTAGATTTTCGGTTTAGATTTTTAGTTCATAGTTTTAGTTTAGATTTTCAGTTTAGAAATTTAGTTTAGAGTTTAATTTAGAGTTTTAGTTTAGAGTTTTAGTTTATCTTTTAGTTAAGTATTTGTTTAGAGTTTTAATTTAGTTTTAGTTTAGAGTTTTAGTTTAGAACATTATTTTAGAGTTTTAGTTTAGAGTTTTAGTTCAAATTTTTAGTTTAGATTTTTAATTTAGAGTTGTAGTTTGGTTTTGGTTTAGAGATTTAGTTTAGAATTTTAGTTTAGGGTTTTAATTTAGAGTTTTAGTTTAAAATTTTTGTGTAGAATTTTAATTTAGTTGAGAGCTATAGATTAGAGTTTTAATTTAGAACTTTAGTTTATAATATTAGTTTAGAGTTTTAGTTTAGAGTTTTTAGCTTAGTTTTAGCTTAGAATTTTAATTCACAGTTTTAGTATATTAGTTTAGAATTTTAATTTAGAGTTATAGTTTAGAGTTTTAATGCAGAACTTTAGTTTAGAATATTAGTTTAGAGTTTTAGTTTAGAGTTTTATCTCAGTTTTAGTTTAGAGTTTTAATTCAGTTTTAGTATATTAGTTTAGAGTTTTAGTTTAGAGTCTTAGCTTAGAGTTTTAGTGTAAAGTTTTAACTTAAAGTTTTAGTTATAGTTTTAGTTCAGTTTTAGTTAAGAGTTTTAGTTTAGAGTTTGAATTTAGAATTTTAGTTTATAGTTTTATTCGTTTAGAGTTTTAGTTTAGAGTCTTAGCTTAGAGTTTTAGTTAAAGTTGAGTTTTAGTTTAGTTTTAGTTTAGTTTTAGTTTAGAGTTTTGGCTAAGAGTTTTAGTTAGAGTTGAGTTTTAGTTTAGTTTTAGTTTAGTTTTAATTAAGAGTTTTAGTTTATGCTTTCAACTTAGAGTTTTAGTTTAGGTCTAGTTTAGAGTTTTAATTTAGTTTTAGTTTAGAGTTTGAGTTTAGAATTTTGGTTTAGCTTAGTTTTATTTTAGAGTTTTAGTTAGAGTTTTAGTTTAGTTTTAGTTTACACTTTCAATTTAGATTATTATTTTGGTTTAGTTTTAGTTTAGTTTAGTTTTAGTTTAGAGTTTTAGTTTAATGTTGAGTTTTAGTTTAGTTTTAGTTTAGAGTTTCAATTTATATTTTTAGTTTAGTTTAGTTTTAGTTTGGTTTAGTTTTTGTTTGGAGTTTTATTTTCGGGTTTTCGTTTAAAATTTTAGTTTATAACTTTAGTTTAGAATTTTATTTTAATTTTTAGTCTAGTTTAGAGCTATAGTTTAAAATAATTTAGAGTTTTAGTTTAGAATTTTAGTTTAGAGTTTTAGTTTAAAGTTTTAGTGTAGAGTTTTAGTTTAGAACATTAGTTAAGAGTTTTATTTTAGAGTTTTAGTTTAGGGTTTTAGTTTAGGGTTTTAATTTAGGGTATTAGTCTATTAGTTTAGAGTTTTAGTTTAGAGTCTTATTTTAGAGTTCTAATTTAGAGCTTTAGCTTAAATTTTTAGTTAGAGTTTTAGTTTAGATTTAGTTTAGAGTTTTAATTTAGAGTTTTAGTCTCTTAGTTTAGAGTTTTAGTTTAGAGTCTTAGCTTAGAGTTTTAGTGTAGAGTTTTAGCTTATAGTTTTGTTTAGACTTTTAGTTTAGTTTTAGTTTTATTTAAAAATTCTAAAGTAATGATCTAAACTAAAACTCTAAACTAAACTAAAACTAAACTAAAAATAAAAAAAATCACAAAACTAAATCTAAAGCTTAAACTCTAACTAAAACTAAACTAAAAATCTAAATTGAAAGTCTAAAGTTAAATTAAACTATAACTTTAACCTAACCTAACCTGATTTAAACTAAAACTCTAAATTAATTTCTAAACTTAAACTCTAACGAAAACACTAAACTAAAACTAAACTAAAACTAAGCTAAAACTCTAAACTAAAACTCTAAAAAGAGTTTAGTTTTATTTTAGTTTTAGTTTAGAGTTTTAGTCTATGAGTTTAGAGTTTTAGTTTAGAGTTTTAGCTTAGAGTTTTAGTTAGAGTTTTAGTTTAGTTTCAGTTCAGTTTTAGTTAAGAGTTTTAGTTTGGAGTTTTAATTTAAAGTTTCAGTTTAGAGTTTTAGCTTTGAGTTTTAGTTAGAGTTTTAGTTTAGTTTCAGTTTAGTTTTGGTTAAGAATTTTAGTTTGGAGTCTTAATTTAGTTTTAGTTAAGAGTTGTAGTTTAGAGCTTTAGTTTAGAGCTTTAATTTAGAGTTTTAGTCTCTTAGTTTAGAGTTTTAGTTTAAAGTCTTAGCTTAGAGTTTTAGTTTAGAGTTTTAGCTTAAAGTTTTGGTTAAAGTTTTACTTTAGTTTAGTTTTATTTAAGAATTTTAGCTTAGAGCTTTAATTTAGACTTTTAGTTTTTAGTTTAGTTTTAGTTTAGAGTTTTAGTTTGTTTTAGTTTGGAGTTTCAGTTAAGATTTTAGTTTAGTTTTAGTTTAGTTTTGTTCTAGCTTAGAGTTTTAGTTTAGATTTTTAATTTAGAATTTTATTTTAGTTTTAGTTTAGACTTTCAATCTTGATTTTTAATTTAGTTTAGTTTTAGTTGTGAGTTTTAGTTTAATTTCGTTATATTTTAAAGTTATATTTTAGTGTTAGTTGAGAGTTTCAGTTTAGAGTTTTTATTAAGAGTTTTAGTTTAGTTTTAGTGTAGATTTTTAATTTAGTTTTATTTTAGTATTTTAATTTAGTTTTAGTTAAGTTTAGTTTCAGTTTAGAGTTATAGTTTAGTTTTAGTTTAGACTTTCAATCTTGATTTTTAGTTTAGTTTGGTTTTAGTTTAGATTTTCGGTTTAGATTTTTAGTTTATAATTTTAGTTTAGATTTTCAGTTTAGAATTTTAGTTTAGAGTTTAATTTAGAGTTTTAGTTTAGAGTTTTAGTTTACCTTTTAGTTAAGTTTTTGCTTAGAGTTTTAATTTAGTTTTAGTTTAGATTTTTAGTTTAGAAAATTAGTTTAGAGTTTTAGTTTAGAGTTTTAGTTTAGAGTTTTAGATTAGAGATTTAGTTTAGAGTTTTAGTTTAGAGTTTTAGTTTAGAGTTTTAGTTTAGTTTTAGTTTAGAGTTTTAATTTAGAGTTTTTGTTTATAATTTTAGTGTAGAATTTTAATTTAGTTGAGAGCTATAGATTACATTTTTAATTTAGAACTTTAGTTTATAATATTAGTTTAGAGTTTTAGTTTAGAGTTTTAGCTTAGTTTTAGCTTAGAGTTTTAATTCACAGTACTAGTATATTAGTTTAGAATTTCAATTTAGATTTTTAGTTTAGAATTTTAGTTTAGAACTTTAGTTTAGAATATTGGATTAGAGTTTTAGGTTAGAGTTTCAGTTTAGAGTTTTATCTCAGTTTTAGTTTAGAGTTTTAAATCAGAGTTTTAGTATATTAGTTTAGAGTTTTAGTTTAGAGTCTTAGCTTAGAGTTTTATTGTAAAGTTTTAACTTAAAGTTTTAGTTATAGTTTTAGTTCAATTTTAGTTAAGAGTTTTAGTTTAGAGTTTGAATTTAGAATTTTAGTTTATGGTTTTATTCGTTTAGAGTTTTAGTTTAGAGCCTTAGCTTAGAGTTTTAGTTAAAGTTGAGTTTTAGTTTAGTTTTAGTTTAGTTTTAGTTTAGAGTTTTAGCTTAGATTTTTAGTTAGAGTTGATTTTTAGTTTAGTTTTAGTTTAGTTTTAATTAACAGTTTTAGTTTATACTTTCAACTTAGAGTTTTAGTTTAGGTCTAGTTTAGAGTTTTCATTTAGTTTTAGTTTAGAGTTTGAGTTTAGAATTTTTGTTTAGCTTAGTTTTATTTTAGAGTTTTAGTTAGAGTTTTAGTTTAGATTTAGTTTACACTTTCAATTAAGATTATTAGTTTGGTTTAGTTTTAGTTTAGTTTTAGTTTAGAGTTTCAATTTATATTTTTAGTTTAGTTTAGTTTTAGTTTGGTGAAGTTTTTGTTTGGAGTTTTAGTTTATATTTTTAGTTTAGAATTTTAGTTTAGAGTTTTAGTTTAGAATTTTAGTTTAAGTTATAGTTTAGTTTAGAGCTATAGTTTAAAATAATTTAGAGTTTTAGTATAGAATTTTAGTTTAGAGTTTTAGTTTAAAATA
Organism: Artemia sp. Qi Xiang Cuo; assembly: GCF_049724085.1. Lineage (NCBI taxonomy): Eukaryota > Metazoa > Arthropoda > Branchiopoda > Anostraca > Artemiidae > Artemia > Artemia sp. Qi Xiang Cuo. The sequence continues at coordinate 65,790,933 of NC_142801.1, forward strand.
TTAGTGTAGAGTTTTAGTTTAGAACATTAGTTAAGAGTTTTATTTTAGAGTTTTAGTTTAGGGTTTTAGTTTAGAGTTTTAATTTAGAGTTTTAGTCTATTAGTTTAGAGTTTTAGTTTAGAGTATTATTTTAGAGTTCTAATTTACAGCTTTAGCTTAAAGTTTTAGTTAGAGTTTTAGTTTAATTTTAGTTTAGAGTTTTAATTTAGAGTTTTAGTCTCTTAGTTTAGAGTTTTAGTTTAGAGTCTTAGCTTAGAGTTTTAGTGTAGAGTTTTAGCTTAAAGTTTTGGTAAGACTTTTAGTTTAGTTTTAGTTTTATTTAAAAATTCTAAAGTAATGATTTAAACTAAAACTCTAAAATAAACTAAAACTAAACTAAAAATATTAAAAAAACACCAAACTAAATCTAAAGCTTAAACTCTAATTAAAACTCTAAGCTAAAACTAAACTAAAACTCTAAACTAAAACTATAAACTAAGACTAAACTAAAACTCTAAACTGAAACTAAACTAAACTAAAAATCTAAATTGAAAGTCTAAAGTAATATTAAACTATAACTTTAAATAAAACTCTAAACTAAAACTAAATTAAACTAATGCTGTAAACTAAAACACTAGTTTTAAATTAGAGTTTTCACTAGTTTTAGTTTAGAGTTTTAGTTTAATGTTGAGTTTTAGTTTAGTTTTAGTTTAGAGTTTCAATTTATATTTTTAGTTTAGTTTAGTTTTAGTTTGGTTTAGTTTTTGTTTGGGGTTTTAGTTTAGATTTTTAGTTTAAAATTTTAGTTTAGAGTTTTAGTTTAGAATTCTAGTTTAAGTTTTAGTTTAGTTTAGAGCTATAGTTTAAAATAATTTAGAGTTTTAGTTTAGAATTTTAGTTTGGAGTTTTAGTTTAAGGTTTTAGTGTAGAGTTTTGGTTTAGAACATTAGTTAAGAGTTTTATTTTAGAGTTTTAGTTTAGGGTTTTAGTTTAGAGTTTTAATTTAGAGTTTTAGTCTATTAGTTTAGAGTTTTAGTTTAGAGTCTTGTTTTAGAGTTCTAATTTAGAGCTTTAGCTTATAGTTTTAGTTAGAGTTTTAGTTTAGATTTAGTTTACAGTTTTAATTTAGAGTTTTAGTCTCTTAGTTTAGAGTTTTAGTTTAGAGTCTTAGCTTAGAGTTTTAGTGTAGAGTTTTAGCTTAAAGTTTTGTTTAGACTTTTAGTTTAGTTTTAGTTTTATTCAAAAATTCTAAAGTAATGATCTAAACGAAAACTCTAAACTAAACTAAAACTAAACTAAAAATATTTAAGAAAAACACCAAACTAAATCTAAAGCTTAAACTCTAACTAAAACTACTAAACTCTAAAGCTTAAACTCTAACTAAAACTCTAAACTGAAACTAAACTAAAACTATAAAGTAAAACTAAACTAAAACTCTAAACTAAAACTAAACTAAACTAAAAATCTAAATTGAAAGTCTAAAGTAAAATTAAACTATAACTTTATAATTAAACAATAATCAAAATTAAACTATAAATAAAACTCTAAACTAAAACTAAATTAAACTAATGCTCTAAACTAAAACACTAAAGTAAAACTGATTTAAACTAAAACTCTAAATTAATTCCTAAACTAAAAGTCTAACGAAAACTAAACTAAAACTAAAACTAAGCTAAAACTCCAAACTAAAACTCTAAAAAGAGTTTAGTTTTATTTTAGTTTTAGTTTAGAGTTTTAGTCTATGAGTTTAGAGTTTTAGTTTAGAGTTTTAGCTTAGAGTTTTAGTTAGAGTTTTAGTTTAGTTTCAGTTCAGTTTTAGTTAAGAGTTTTAGTTTGGAGTTTTAATTTAAAGTTTTAGTTTACAGTTTTAACTTAGAGTTTTAGTTAGAGTTTTAGTTTAGTTTCAGTTTAGTTTTAGTTAAGAATTTTAGTTTGGAGTTTTAATTTAGAGTTTTAGTTAAGAGTTGTAGTTTAGAGTTTTGGTTTAGAGTTTTAATTTAGAGTTTTAGTTTTTTAGTTTAGAGCTTTAGTTTAGAGCCATAGCTTCGAGTTAAAGTTTAGATTTTTAGCTTAAAGTTTTAGTCAGAGTTTTAGTTTAATATTTTAGTTTAGAGCTTTAATTTAGAGTTTTAGTCTCTTAGTTTAGAGTTTTAGTTTAGAGTCTTAGCTTAGAGTTTTAGTTTAGAGTTTTATCTTAAAGTTTTGGTTGAAGTTTTACTTTTTTTTAGTTTTATTTAAGAATTTTAGCTTAGAGTTTTAATTTAGAGTTTTAGTTTAGTTTAGTTTTAGTTTATAGTTTTTGTTAGAGTCTCAGTTTAGTTTTAGTTTAGACTTTCAATTTAGATTTTAGTTTGGTTTAGTTTTAGTTTAGTTTAGTTTTAGTTAAGAATTTTAGTTTAGTTTTATTTTAGAGTTTTAATTTAGTTTTAGTTTAGAGTTTTAGTTTAGTTTAGTTTCAGTTTAGAATTTTAGTTAGAGTTTTAGTTTAGTTTTAGTTTAGACTTTCAATTTAGATTGTCAGTTTACTTTAGTTTTAGTTTGGTATTTTATTTTAATTTAGATTTTATTTAGTTTAGTTTAGAGTTTTAGTTTAGTTTTAGTTTAGAATTTTTGTTTAGAGTTTTAATTTAGAGTTTTAGTTTAAAGTTTTAGTTTAGAGTTTTAATTTAGTTTAGTTTTAGTTTAAAGCTTTAGCTAGAGTTTTAGTTTAATTTTAGTTTAGACTTTCAATTTAGATTTCTAGTTTAGTTTAGTTTTAGTTTAGATATTTAGTTTAGTTTAGTTTTAGTTTAGAGTTTCAGCTTAAAGTTTAAGTTAGAGTTTTAGTTTAGTTTAGTTTTAGTTTAGAGTTTTAGTTTAGTTTAGTTTTAGTTTATAATTTTAGTTTTGTTTTAGTTTGGAGTGTTAATTTAGTATTAGTTTAGTTTAGATTCAATTTAGAGTTTTAGTTAAAGTTTTAGTTTACTTTTAGTTTAGACTTTCAATTTAAATTTTTAGTTTAGTTTTGTTTTAGTTTATTAGGGTTTTAGTTTAAAATTTTAGTTTAGTTTTAGTTTAGTTTAGTTTTAGTTTAGCTTAAAGATTTTTAGAGTTTTAGCTTAAAGTTTTAGTTAGAGTTTTAGTTTAGTTTAGTTTAGTTTTAGTTTAGAGTTTTAGTTTAGTTTTAATTTAGGTATTTAGTTTAGTTTTACTTTAGCTTAAAGATTTTTAGAGTTTTAGCTTAAAGTTTTAGTTAGAGTTTTAGTTTAGTTTAGTTTTGGTTTAGAGTTTTAGTTTAGTTTTAGTTTGGAGTTTTAATTTAGTTTTAATTTAGGTATTTAGTTTAGTTTTACTTTAGCTTAAAGATTTTTAGAGTTTTAGCTTAAAGTTTTAGTTAGAGTTTTAGTTTAGTTTAGTTTTAGTTTAGAGTTTTAGTTTAGTTTAGTTTTAGTTTAGAACTTTAGTTTAGTTTTAGTTCGGAGATTTAATTTAGTTTTAGTTTTGACATTTAGTTTAGTTTTAGTTTAGTTTAGTTTCAGTTTAGGGTTTTAGTTAAAGTTTTAGTTTACTTTTAGTTTAGACTTTCAATTTATATTTTTAGTTTACTTAAGTTTAGTTTTAGTTTAGAGTTCTAGTTTAGTTTTAGTTTAGAATTTTAGTTTAAAGTTTTAGTTAGAGTTGTAGTTTAGTTTTAGTTTGGAGTTTCAGTTAATCTTTTAGTTTAGTTTTAGTTTAGTTTTGTTCTAGTTTAGAGTTTTAGTTTAGATTTTTAGTTTATAATTTTAGTTTAGATTTTTAGTTTAGAATTTTAGTTAGTTTTATTTAGTTTCACTTTAGATTTTTAGCTTAGTTTAGTTTAATTTAGCGTTTTAATTTAGAGTTTTAGTTTAGTTTTGGTTTAGAGTCTTAGCTTAGAATTTTAGTTAAAGTTGAGTTTTAGTTTAGTTTTAGTTTAGAGTTTTAGCTTAGAGTTTTAGTTTAAAGTTTTAGTGTAGATTTTTAGTTTAGAACATTAGTTAAGAGTTTTATTTTAGAGCTTTAGTTTAGGGTTTTAGTTTAGATTTTTAATTTAGAGTTTTAGTCTATTAGTTTAGAGTTTTAGTTTAGAGTCTTATTTTAGAGTTCTTATTTAGAGCTTTAGCTTAAAGTTTTAGTTAGAGTTTTAGTTTAGTTTTAGTTTAGAGTTTTAATTTAGAGTTTTAGTCTCTTAGTTTAGAGTTTTAGTTTAGAGTCTTAGCTTAGAGTTTTAGTTTAGAGTTTTAGCTTAAAGTTTTGGTTAGACTTTTAGTTTAGTTTTAGTTTAGTTTTATTTAAGAAATTTAGTTTAGAGTTTTAGTTTATAGTTTTAGTTAAACTAATATTCTAAACTAAAATTCTACATTAAAACTCCAAACTATAACTCTAAACTAAAATTCTAAACTAAAACTCTAAATTAAAACTCTAAACTATAGCTCTCAACTAAATTAAAATTCTACACTAACATTTTAAACTAAAACTCTAAACCAAAATTCTAAAGTAAAGATCTAAACTAAAACTCTAAACTAAACTAAAAGTAAACTAAAAATATTAATTGAAACACCAAACTAAATCTAAACTTAAACTCTAACTAAAACTCTAAACTAAAACTAAACTAAAACTCTAAACTAAAACTATAAAGTAAAACTAAACTAAAACTCTAAACTGAAACTAAACTAAACTATATTTATGTAAGTTATATTTTTAGTTTACTTTAGTTTTAGTTTGGAATTTTATTTTAGTTTAGTTCTAGTTTCGAGTTTTAGTTTAGTTTTACTTTAGAGTTTTAGTTTAGAGCTTTAGTTTAGTTTTAGTTTAGTGTTTTAGTTTAGCTTCAAGATTTTTAGAGTTTTAGCTTAAGGTTTTAGTTAAAGTTTTAGTTTAATTTTCATTTTGAGTTTTAATTTAGATCTTTAGTTTTAGTCTTGATTTTTCGTTTAGAATTTTAGCTTAGATTTTTAGCTTAGAATTTTAATTTAGAATTTTAGTTTAGAGATTTAGTTTAGTTCAGAGCTATAGAGCTATATTTCGAGTTTTAATTTATAGTTTTAGTTTAGAATTTTAGTTTAGAGTTTTAGTTCATTTTTTAGTTAAGTTTTTGTTTAAAGTATTAATTTAGTTTTAATTTAGAGTTTTTGTTTATTTTAGTTTTAGTTTAGTTTAATTTTAGTTTAGACTTTTAGTTTAGTTTGAGTTTAGAGTTTTAGTTTAGTTTTAGTTTAGAGTTTTAGTTTATTTAGATTTAGTTTCGAGTTTTAGTTTAGAGTTTTAGTTATATTTTAGTTTAGTTTTAGTTTGGAGTTTCAATTTAGAATTTTAGTTTAGAATTTTAGTTTAGCTTTTAGTTTACAGTTTTAATTTAGAATTCTAGTTTAGAGTTTTAGTATAGAATTTTAGTGTAGAAATTTAGTTTAGTTTAGAGCTATACTTTAGAGTTTTAGTTTAGAGTTTTAGTTTAGAGTTTTAGTTCAGAGTTTTATACAAGTTTTAGTTTAGAATTTTAGTTTTAGAGTTTTAGTTTAGTTTAGTTATACTTTAGAGTTTTAGTTTAGTTTTACCTCAGAGTTTCAGTTTAGAGTTTTAATTTAGAGTTTTAGTTTAGTTTTAGTTTAAACTTTCAATCTCGATTTTTAATTTAGTTAATTTTAGTTATGAGTTTTAGTTTAGTTTCGTTATACTTTAAAGTTTTGGTTTATTTTTAGTTGAGAGTATTAGTTTGGAGTTTTAATTTAGAGTTTTAGTTTAGTTTTAGTTTAGATTTTAATTTAGTTTTATTTTAGAGTTTTAGTTTAGTTTTAGTTAAGTTTAGTTTCAGTTTAGAGTTATAGTTTAGTTTTAGTTTAGACTTTCAATCTTGATTTTTAGTTTGGTTTTAGTTTAGATTTTCAGTTTAGATTTTCACTTTAGATTTTTAGTTTATAATTTTAGTTTAAATTTTCAGTTTAGAATTTCTGTTTAGAGTTTAGTTTAGAATTTTAATTAACTATTTGTTTAGATTTTTAATTTAGTTTTAGTTTAGAGTTTTAGTTTAGTTTAGTTTTAGTTTAGAGTTTTAGTTTAGTTTAGTTTTAGTTTGCAGTTTCAATTAAGATTTTTAGTTTAGAAGTTTAGTTTAGATTTTTAGTTTAGAGTTTTAGTTTAGAGTTTTAGTGTAGAAATATAGCTTAATTTAGAGCTATACTTTAGAGTTTTACTTTAGAGCTATACTTTAGCTTAGTTTTAGTTTATAGTTTTAGTTTAGTTTTAATTAAGAGTTTTAGTTTAAAGTTTTAATTTAAAGTTTTAGTTAGGTTTAGTTCAGAGTTTTAATTTAGTTTTAGTTTAAAGTTTGAGTTTAGAATTTTGATTTAGCCTAGTTTTATTTTAGAGTTTTAGTTAGAGTTTTAGTTTATTTTTAGTTTACACTTTCAATTTAGATTATTAGTTTATTTTAGTTTTAGCTTAGAATTTAAGTTTAGTTTAGTTTTAGTTTAGTTTTAGTTTGGAGTTTCAATTAGATTTTTAGTTTAGTTTAGTTTGGTTTAGTTTTTTATGAGTTTTTAGTTTATATTTTTGGTTTAGAATTTTAGTTTAAATTTTTAATTTAGAATTTTAGTGCAAGTTTTAGTTTATTTTAGAGATATAGTTTAAAATAATTTAGAGTTTTAGTTTAGAATTTTAGTTTAGAGTTTTAGTTTAAAGTTTTATGTAGAGTTTTAGTTTAGAACATTAGTTAAGAGTTTTAGTTTAGAGTTCTAGTTTAGAGTTTTAACTTAAAGTTTTAGTTAGAGTTTTAGTTTAGTTTTAGTTTAGAGTCTTAGCTTAGAGTTTTAGTTTAGTTTTAGCTTAAAGTTTTGGTTAGAGTTTAGGTTTAGTTTTAGTTTAGTTATATTTAAGAAATTTAGTTTAGAGTTTTAATTTATAGTTTTAGTTTAGATTTTTAGTTTATTTTAGTTTTAGTTTAAAGTTTTAGTGAGAGTTTTAGCTTACTTTTAGCTTAGACTTTCAATTTAGATTTTTAGTTTAGTTTAGTTTTAGTTTAGAGTTTTAGTTTAGTTTAGTTTTAATTTAGAGTTTTAGCTTAAAGTTTTAATTAGAGTTTTAGTTTAGTTTAGTTTTAGTTTAGAGTTTTATTTTAGTTTTAGTTTAGAATTTTAGTTTAGTTTTAGTTTGGAGTTTTTATTTAGTTTTAATTTAGACATTTAGTTTAGTTTTAGTTTAGTTTAGTTTCAGTTTAGAGTTTAAGTTAAAGTTTTAGTTTACTTTTAGTTTAGACTCTCAGTTTATATTTTTAGTTTACTTAGGTTTTAGTTTAGTTTTATTTTAGAGTTCTAGTTTAGTCATTAGTTTAGAATTTTAGTTTAGAGTTTTAGTTAGAGTTCTAGTTTAATCTTAGTTTGGAGTTTCAGTTACGATTTTAGTTTAGTTTTAGTTTAGTTTTGTTCTAGCTTAGAGTTTTAGTTTTGATTTTTAATTTAGAGTTTTAGTTTAGTTTTAGTTTAGACTTTCAATCCTGATTTTTAATTTAGTTTTGTTTTAGTTATGAGTTTTAGTTTAGTTTTGTTATACTTTAAAGTTTTATTTTAGTTTTATAGTTTTAGTTTAATTTAGTTATACTTTAGAGTTTTAGTTTAGTTTTAGTTCAGAGTTACATTTTAGAGTTTTAGTTTAGAGTTTTTTTTTAGTTTTAGTTTAAACATTCAATCTTGATTTTTAATTTAGTTAATTTTAGTTATGAGTTTTAGTTTAGTTTCGTTATACTTTAAAGTTTTAGTTTAGTTTTAGTTGAGATTTTTAGTTTAGAGTTTTAATTTATAGTTTTAGTTTAGTTTTAGTTTAGATTTTAATTTAGATTTATTTTAGAGTTTTAGTTTAGTTTTAGTTAAGTTTAGTTTCAGTTTAGAGTTATAGTTTAGTTTTAGTTTAGACTTTCAATCTTGATTTTTAGTTTGGTTTTAGTTTAGATTTTCAGTTTAGATTTTCAGTTTAGATTTTTAGTTTATAATTTTAGTTTAAATTTTCAGTTTAGAATTTTAGTTTAGAGTTTAATTTAGAGTTTTAGTTTAGAATTTTAGTTAAGTATTTGTTTACAGTTTTAATTCAGTTTTAGTTTAGATTTTTAGTTTAGTTTAGTTTTAGTTTAGAGTTTCAGTTTAGTTTAATTTGAGTTTAGAGTTTTTGTTTATTTATATTTAGTGTGAGTTTTAGTTAGAATTTTAGTTTAGTTTTAGTTTGCAGTTTTAATAAAGATTTTTAGTTTAGATTTTCAGTTGAGAGTTTTAGTTTAGAGTTTTAGTGCAGAAATATAGTTTAGTTTAGAGCTATACTTTAGATTTTTAATTTAGAGTTTTAGTTTAGTTTTAGCTTAGACTTTCAATCTTGATTTTTAATTTAGATTAGTTTTAGTTATGAGTTTTAGTTTAGTTTCGTTATACTTTGAAGTTTTATTTTAGTTTTATAGTTTTAGTTTAGTTTAGTTATAGTTTAGAGTTTTAGTTTAGTTTTAGTTCAGAGTTTCAGTTTAGTGTTTTAGTTTAGAATTTTAGTTTAGTTTTAATTTAAACTTTCAATCTTGATTTTTAATTTAGTTAATTTTAGTTATGAGTTTTAGTTTAGTTTCGTTATACTTTAAAGTTTTAGTTTAGTTTTAGTTGAGAGTTTTAGTTTAGAGTTTTAATTTAGAGTTTTAGTTTAGTTTTAGTTTAGATTTTATATTTAAATTTATTTTAGATTTTTAGTTTAGTTTTAGTTAAGTTTAGTATCAGTTTAGAGTTATAGTTTACTTTTAGTTTAGACTTTCAATCTTGATTTTTAGTTTGGTTTTAGTTTAGATTTTCAGTTTAGATTTTCAGTTTAGATTTTTAGTTTATAATTTTAGTTTAAATTTTCAGTTTAGAATTTTAGTTTAGAGTTTAATTTAGAGTTTTAGTTTAGAATTTTAGTTAAGTATTTGTTTAGAGTTTTAATTTAGTTTTAGTTTAGATTTTTAGTATAGTTTTAGTTTAGAGTTTTAGTTTAGTTTAATTTGAGTTTAGAGTTTTGTTTATTTATATTTAGTGTGAGTTTTAGTTAGAATTTTAGTTTAGTTTTAGTTTGCAGTTTCAATTAAGATTTTTAGTTTAGAAGTTTAGTTTAGATTTTTAGTTGAGAGTTTTAGTTTAGAGTTTTAGTGTAGAAATATAGTTTAGTTTAGAGCTATGCTTTAGAGTTTTAGTTTAGAGTTTCAGTTTAGAATTTTAGTTTGGATTTTTAGTTCAGAGTTTTAGTTTAGATTTTTGGTTTAGAGGTTTAGTTTAGAGTTTTAGTTTAGAGTTTTAGTTTAGAGTTTTATTTTAGAGTTGTAGTTTATAGTTTTAGTTTAGAGTTTTAGTTTAGTTTTAGTTTAGTTGCTTTTCAGTTTAGAGGTTTAAATTGAATTTTAGTTTAGTTTAGGTTTTCAAATTAGATTTTTAGTTCAGTTCAGTTTGAGTTCTTGTTTAGTTTAGTTTTAGTTTATAGTTTTAGTTTAGTTTTAATTAAGAGTTTTAGTTTATACTTTTAACTTAGTTTTATTTAGGTTTAGTTCAGAGTTTTAATTTAGTTTTAGTTTAGAGTTTGAGTTTAGAATTTTGATTTAGCCTAGTTTTATTTTAGAGTTTTAGTTAGAGTTTTAGTTTAGTTTTAGTTTACACTTTCAATTTAGATTATAAATTTATTTTAGTTTTAGCTTAGAATTTAAGTTTAGTTTAGTTTTAGTTTAGTTTTAGTTTGGAGTTTCAATTTAGATTTTTAGTTTAGTTTAGTTTGGTTTAGTTTTTTTTTAGTTTTTAGTTTATATTTTGGTTTAGAATTTTAGTTTAGAGTTTTAGTTTAAATTTTTATGTAGAGTTTTAATTTAGAACATTAGTTAAGAGTTTTAGTTTAGAGTTTTAATTTAGAGTTTTAGTCTATTAGTTTATAGTTTCGTTTTAGAGTCTTAGTTTAGAGTTCTAGTTTAGAGTTTTAACTTAAAGTTTTAGTTAGAGTTTTAGTTTAGTTTTAGCTTAGAGTCTTAGCTTAGAGTGTTAGTTTAGAGTTTCAGCTTAAAGTTTCGTTAGAGTTTTAGTTTAGTTTTAGTTTAGTTATATTTAAGAAATTTAGTTTAGAGTTTTAATTTGTAGTTTTAGTTTAGTTTATTTTTAGTTTAGATTTTTAGTTTATTTTATTTTTAGTTTAAAGTTTTAGTTAGAGTTTTAGTTTACTTTTTTTTATACTTTCAATTTAGATTTTTAGTTTAGTTTAGTTTTAGTTTAGAGCTAAACTAAAACTCTAAACTAAAACTAAACTAGTTTTAGTTTTAATTTAGAGTTTTATCTTAAAGTTTTAATTAGAGTTTTAGTTTAGTTTAGTTTTGTTTAGAGTTTTAGTTTAGTTTTAGTTCAGAATTTTAGTTTAGTTTTAGTTTGGAGTTTTTATTTAGTTTTAATTTAGACATTTAGTTTACTTTTAGTTTAGTTTAGTTTCAGTTTAGAGTTTTAGTTAAAGTTTTAGTTTACTTTTAGTTTAGACTTTCAATTTATATTTTTAGTTTACTTAAGTTTTAGTTTAGTTCTAGTTTAGTCTTAGTTTAGAATTTTACTTTAGATTTTTAGTTAGGGTTTGAGTTTAATTTTAGTTTGGAGTTTCAGTTTTTTAGTTTTACTTTAGTTTTGTTCTAGCTTAGAGTTTTAGTTTAGATTTTTAATTCAGAGTTTTAGTTTAGTTTTAGTTTAGATTTTCAATCTTGATTTTTAATTTAGTTTAGTTTTAGTTAGAGTTTTAGTTTATTTTAGTTCACACTTTCAATTTAGATTATTAGTTTATTTAAGTTTTAGCTTAGAATTTAAGTTTAGTTTAGTTTTATTTTAGTTTTAGTTTGGAGTTTCAATTTAGATTTTTAGTTTAGTTTAGTTCGGTTTAGTTTTTTTTTTAGTTTTTATTTTGTATTTTTCGTTTAGAATTTTAGTTTAAAGTTTTATTTTAGAATTTTAGTGCAAGTTTTAGTTTAGTTTAGAGCTATAGTTTAAAATAATTTAGAGTTTTAGTTTAGAATTTTAGTTTAGAGTTTTAGTTTAAAGTTTTATGTAGAGTTTTAGTTTAGAACATTAGTTAAGAGTTTTAGTTTAGGGTTTTAGTTTAGAGTTATAATTTACAGTTTTAGTCTATTAGTTTATAGTCTCAGTTTAGAGTCTTAGTTTAGAGTTCTAGTTTAGAGTTTTAACTTAAAGTTTTAGTTAGAGTTTTAGTTTAGTTTTAGTTTAGAGTCTTAGCTTAGAGTTTTAGTTTAAAATTTTGGTTAGAGTTTTAGTTTAGTTTTAGTTTAGTTATATTTAAGAAATTTAGTTTAGAATTTTAATTTATAGTTTTAGTTTAGTTTAGTTTTAGTTTAGATTTTTAGTTTATTTTAGTTTTAGTTTAAAGTTTTAGTTAGAGTTTTAGTTTACTTTTAGTTTAGACTTTCAATTTAGATTTTAGTTTAGTGTAGTTTTAGTTTAGAGTTTTAGTTTAGTTTAATTTTAATTTAGAGTTTTAGCTTAAAGTTTTAAATATAGTTTTAGTTTAGTTTTAGTTTATGGTTTTACTTTAGTTTAGTTTAAGTTTAGAGTTTTAGTTTAGTTTTCGTTTGCAGTTTTTATTTAGTTTTAGTTGAGACATTTAGTTTAGTTTTAGTTTAGTTTAGTTTCAGTTTAGATTTTAAGTTAAAGTTTTAGTTTACTTTTAGTTTAGACTTTCAATTTGTATTTTTAGTTTACTTAAGTTTTAGTTTTGTTTTAGTTTAGTTTTGTTCTAGCTTATATTTTTAGTTTAGATTTTTAATTTAGAGTTTTAGTTTAGTTTTCGTTTACACTTTCAATCTTGATTTTTAATTTAGTTTAGTTTTAGTTATGAGTTTTAGTTTAATTTCGTTATGCTTTAAAGTTTTATTTTAGTTTTAGTTGAGATTTTCAGTTTAGAAGTTTAATTAAGAGTTTTAGTTTAGTTTTATTTTAGTTTTTTAGTTTAGTTTTAGTTAAGTTTAGTTTCAGTTTAGAGTTATAGTTTAGTTTTAGTTTAGACTTTCAATCTGGATTTTTAGTTTAGTTTGGTTTTACTTTAGATTTTCAGTTTAGATTTTTAGTTTATAATTTTAGTTTAGAGTTTTATTTTAGAATTTTAATTTAGAGTTTAATTTAGAGTTTTAGTTTAGAGTTTTAGTTTAGAGTTTTAGTTTATCTTTTAGTTGAGGATTTGTTTAGAGTTTTAGTTTAGTTTTAGTTTAGATTTTTAGTTTAGTTTAGTTTTAGTTTTGAGTTTTAGTTTAGTTTAATTTGAGTTTAGAGTTTTAGTTTAGTTAGATTTAGTTTTAGTTTAGAGTTTTAATAAAGTTTTAGTTTAGAGTTTTCGTTTCGATTTCGTTATGTTTAGTTTCAGTTTAAAGTTAAAGTTTTAGTTTAGTTTTGAGTTTAGTTCAGCGTTTTAATTTAGAGTTTTAGTTTATTAGTTTAGAGTGTTAGTTTAGAGTCTTGGTTTAGAGTTTTAGTTTAAAAATTTAGCTTAAAATTTTAGTTAGAGTTTTAGTTTAGTTTTTGTTTACACTTTCAATTTAGATTATAAATTTATTTTAGTTTTAGCTTAGAATTTAAGTTTAGTTTAGTTTTAGTTTAGTTTTAGTTTGGAGTTTCAATTTAGATTTTTAGTTTAGTTTAGTTTGGTTTATTTTTTTTTTAGTTTTTAGTTTATATTTTGGTTTATAATTTTATTTTAGAGTTTTAGTTTAAATTTTTATGTAGATTTTTAATTTAGAACATTAGTTAAGAGTTTTAGTTTAGAGTTTTAATTTAGAGTTTTAGTCTATTAGTTTATAGTTTCGTTTTATAGTCTTAGTTTAGAGTTCTAGTTTAGAGTTTTAACTTAAAGTTTTAGTTTAGTTTTAGTTTAGAGTCTTAGCTTAGAGTTTTAGTTTAGAGTTTCAGCTTAAAGTTTCGTTAGAGTTTTAGTTTAGTTTTAGTTTAGTTATATTTAAGAAATTTAGTGTTTAGAGTTTTAATTTGTAGTTTTAGTTTAGTTTAGTTTTAGTTTAGATTTTTAGTTTATTTTAATTTTAGTTTAAAGTTTTAGTTAGAGTTTTAGTTTACTTTTTTTTATACTTTCAATTTAGATTTTTAGTTTAGTTTAGTTTTAGTTTAGAGTTTTAGTTTAGTTTAGTTTTAATTTAGAGTTTTAGCTTAAAGTTTTAATTAGAGTTTTAGTTTAGTTTAGTTTTAGTTTAGAGTTTTAGTTTAGTTTTAGTTTAGAATTTTAGTTTAGTTTTAGTTTGGAGTTTTTATTTAGTTTTAATTTAGACATTTAGTTTACTTTTAATTTAGTTTAGTTTCAGTTTAGAGTTTTAGTTAAAGTTTTAGTTTACTTTTAGTTTAGACTTTCAATTTATATTTTTAGTTTACTTAAGTTTTAGTTTAGTTCTAGTTTAGTCTTAGTTTAGAATTTTACTTTAGATTTTTAGTTAGGGTTTGAGTTTAATTTTAGTTTGGAGTTTCAGTTTTTTAGTTTTACTTTAGTTTAGTTTTAACTTAGAGTTTTAGTTTAGATTTTTACTTTAGATTTATAGTTTAGTTTTAGTTTAGATTTTCAATCTTGATTTTTAATTTAGTTTAGTTTTAGTTAGAGTTTTAGTTTATTTTAGTTTACACTTTCAATTTAGATTATTAGTTTATTTAAGTTTTAGCTTAGAATTTAAGTTTATTTTGGTTTTATTTTAGTTTTAGTTTGGAGTTTCAATTTAGATTTTTAGTTTAGTTTAGTTCGGTTTAGTTTTTTTTTTAGTTTTTATTTTGTATTTTTGGTTTAGAATTTTAGTTTAAAGTTTTAGTTTAGAATTTTAGTGCAAGTTTTAGTTTAGTTTAGAGCTATAGTTTAAAATAATTTAGAGTTTTAGTTTAGAATTTTAGTTTAGAGTTTTAGTTTAAAGTTTTATGTAGAGTTTTAGTTTAGAACATTAGTTAAGAGTTTTAGTTTAGGGTTTTAGTTTAGAGTTTTAATTTACAGTTTTAGTCTATTAGTTTATAGTCTCAGTTTAGAGTCTTAGTTTAGAGTTCTAGTTTAGAGTTTTAACTTAAAGTTTTAGTTAGAGTTTTAGTTTAGTTTTATTTTAGAGTTTTAGCTTAAAGTTTTAGTTTAAAATTTTTGTTAGAGTTTTAGTTTAGTTTTAGTTTAGTTATATTTAAGAAATTTAGTTTAGAATTTTAATTTATAGTTTTAGTTTAGTTTAGTTTTAGTTTAGATTTTTAGTTTATTTTAGTTTTAGTTTAAAGTTTTAGTTAGAGTTTTAGTTTACTTTTAGTTTAGACTTTCAATTTAGATTTTTAGTTTAGTGTAGTTTTAGTTTAAAGTTTTAGCTTAATTTAATTTTAATTTAGAGTTTTAGCTTAAAGTTTTAAATATAGTTTTAGTTTAGTTTTAGTTTATGGTTTTACTTTAGTTTAGTTTTAGTTTAGAATTTTAGTTTAGTTTTCGTTTGCAGTTTTTATTTAGTTTTAGTTGAGACATTTAGTTTAGTTTTAGTTTAGTTTAGTTTCAGTTTAGATTTTAAGTTAAATTTTTAGTTTACTTTTAGTTTAGACTTTCAATTTGTATTTTTAGTTTACTTAATTTTTAGTTTAGTTTTAGTTTAGTTTTGTTCTAGCTTATATTTTTAGTTTAGATTTTTAATTTAGAGTTTTAGTTTAGTTTTCGTTTAGACTTTCAATCTTGATTTTTAATTTAGTTTAGTTTTAGTTATGAGTTTTAGTTTAATTTCGTTATGCTTTAAAGTTTTATTTTAGTTTTAGTTGAGATTTTAAGTTTAGAAGTTTAATTAAGAGTTTTAGTTTAGTTTTATTTTAGTTTTTTAGTTTAGTTTTAGTTAAGTTTAGTTTCAGTTTAGAGTTATAGTTTAGTTTTAGTTTAGACTTTCAATCTGGATTTTTAGTTTAGTTTGGTTTTACTTTAGATTTTCAGTTTAGATTTTTAGTTTATAATTTTAGTTTAGATTTTTAGTTTAGAATTTTAATTTAGAGTTTAATTTAGAGTTTTAGTTTAGAATTTTAGTTTAGAGTTTTAGTTTATCTTTTAGTTGAGGATTTGTTTAGAGTTTTAGTTTAGTTTTAGTTTAGATTTTAAGTTTAGTTTAGTTTTAGTTTTGAGTTTTAGTTTAGTTTAATTTGAGTTTAGAGTTTTAGTTTAGTTAGATTTAGTTAGTTTATGGACCGGGGGGTTAGTTGACCTTTTATTGTTTTGGTCTAAGTATAAATATATTCTTCATTTTTGATAGATTTCAATTTATATACTGGGAGGAGGCGAGGAGAATCAATATAGACATTCAGTACATGGAAGTGTTTATTTAATATATTTCCATTTATATACTGAGAGGAGGCCAGTTTAAAGACATTCAGTTCATGGAAGTGTTTAATTAATATGTGAGTTTTGTTCTTATTTATTTATATTTTTCTTTCGTTTTTGCTTTTTGTTCTCTTTATGTGTTTAGTATGTTTTATTGCAATGTAATTTAAGTTGTTTTTTTTTGCTTCATTTTTTTATTTTTTTTTTTTCCGTTTATAAAGGATACAGGATGTGGGGCCGAAATATTCGGAGCTTTTGTGCATAATTAATTGTTTTGTAGTTCACTGCTTGTTAGAAAATTAAAACCCGTTTTTCGTGTTTAAAAAATTTTTTTTGTTTTTGTTAGTTTAGAGTTTTAATAAAGTTTTAGTTTAGAGTTTTCGTTTCGATTTCGTTTCGTTTAGTTTCAGTTTAAAGTTTAGTCAGACTTTTAGTTTAGTTTAGAGTTTAGTTCAGCGTTTTAATTTAGAGTTTTAGTTTATTAGTTTAGAGTGTTAGTTTAGAGTCTTGGTTTAGAGTTTTAGTTTAAAAATTTAGCTTAAAATTTTAGTTAGAGTTTTAGTTTAGTTTTGTTTAGTTTTAGTTAGGAGTTTTGGCTTAGAGTTTTAATTTATAATTTTAGTTTAGTCTAGTTTTAGTTTGGTGTTTTAATTTAGTTTTAGCTTAGAGTTTTAGTTTAGAGTTTCAGTTTAGTTTAGTTTTAATTTGAGTGTATGTTTAGTTTTGTTTTAGTTAAAAGTTTAGTTTAGTTTTAGTTTAGAGTTTTAGTTTAAAATTTTAGTTTAGAGCCTTTGTTTAGGGTTTTAGTTGTGTTTTAGTTTATTTTAGGTATAGTTCAGCGTTTTAGTTAGAGTTTTAGTTTAGTTTTAGTTAAGAGTTTTAGTTTAGAATTTTAGTTTAGAAATTAATTTAGAGTTTTAGTTTAAATCAGTTTCAGTTTAGTGTTTTAGTATAGAGCATTAGTTTAATTTAGTTTTAGTTTAGAGTTTTATTTAAAGTTATAGTTTAGGTTTACTTTAAACTTTCAATTTAGATTTTAAGGTTAGTTTAGTTTCAGTTTAGAGTTTTAGTTTAGTTTTAGTTTATAGTTTTAGTTTAGAGTTTTAGTTTAGTTTTAGTTTAGAGTTTTAGTTAGAGTTTAAGTTTAGATTTAGTTTGGAGTTTCAATTAATAGTTTTAGTTTAGTTTAGAGTTTTAGTTTAGATCTTTAATTTAGAATTTTGGTTTAGAGTTTTAGTTTAAAATGTTTTAGTGTAGAGTTTCAATTTAGTTTAGAGCTCTAGTTTAGAGTTTTAATTTAGAGTTTTAGTTTAGAATTTTAGTTTAGAGTTTTAATGTAGAATTTTAGTTTAGAATATTAGTTTAGAGTTTTAGTTTAGAGTTTTAGTTTAGAGTCTTAGATTAGAGTTTTAGTTTAAATTTTTAACTTCAAGTTTTAGTTATAGTTTTAGTTCTGTTTTAGTTAATAGTTTTAGTTTAGAGTTTGAATTTATAATTTTAGTTTATAGTTTTATTAGTTTAGGGTTTTAGTTTAGAGTCTTAGCATAGAGTTTTAGTTAAAACTGTGTTTTAGTTTAGTTTTAGTTTAGAGTTTTAGCTTAGTTTTAGTTAGAGTTTTAGTTTAGTTTTAGTTTAGTTTTAATTAAGAGTTTTAGTTTAGACTTTTAACTTAGAGTTTTACTTCAGCTTTAGTTTAGAGTTTTAATTTAGTTTTAGTTTAGAGTTTAGAATTTTGGTTTAGCTTAGTTTTATTTTAGAGTTTTAGTTTGAGTTTTAGTTTATTTTTAGTTTACACTTTCAATTTAGATTATTAGTTTAGTTTAATTTTAGTTTAGAGTTTGAGTTTAGAATTTTGGTTTAGCTTAGTTTTATTTTAGAGTTTTAGTTTAGTTTTAGCTTACACTTTCAATTAAGATTATTTGTTTTGTTTAGTTTTAGTTTAGAGTTTAAGTTTAGTTTAGTTATAGTTTAGAGTTTTAGTTTAATTTTTGTTTAGAGTTTTAGTTTAGTTTAGTTTTAGTTTAGTTCAATTTAGAGTTTCAATTTATATTTTTAGTTTAATTTAGTTTTAGTTTGGTTTAGTTTCTGTTTGGAGTTTTAGTTTAGTTTTTAGTTTAGAATTTTAGTTTAGAGTTTTAGTTTAGAATTTTAGTGTAAGTTTTAGTTTAGTATAAAGCTATAGTATAAAATAATTTAAAGCTATAGTGTAGATTTTTAGTTTAGAACATTAGTTAAGAGTTTTAATTTAGAGTTTTAGTTTAGGGTTTTAGTTTAGAGTTTTAATTTAGAGTTTTAGTTTCGAGTTATAGTTTAGAGTTTTAGCTTAAATTTTTAGTTAGAGTTTTAGTTTAGTTTTAGTTTAAATGTTTTAATATTTAGTTTTGAGTTTTAATATAGAGTTTTGGTCTCTTATTTTAGAGTTTTAGTTTAGAGTCTTAGCTTAAAGTTTTAGTTTAGAGTTTTAGCTTAAAGTTTTGTTTAGACTTCTAGTTTAGTTTTAGTTTAGTTTTATTTAAGAAATTTAGTTTAGAGTTTTAATTTATAGTTTAAGTTTAGTTTAGTTTTAATTTAGATTTTTAGTTTATTTTAGTTTTAGTTTACAGTTTTAGTTAGAGTTTTAGTTTAGTTTCAGTTTAGTTTTAGTTAAGAGTTTTAGTTTGGAGTTTTAATTTTAAGTTTTAGTTTAGAGTTTTAGCTTAGAGTTTTAGTTAGAGTTTTAGTTTAATTTCAGTTTAGTTTTAGTTAATAATTTTATTTTGTAGTTTTAATTTAGAGTTTTAGTTAAGAGTTGTAGTTTAGAGTTTTAGTTTGGAGCTTTAATTTAGAGTTTTAGTCTCTTAGTTTAGAGTTTTAGTTTAGAGTCTTAGCTTAGAGTTTTAGTTTAGAGTTTTAGCTTAAAGTTTTGGTTAAAGTTATACTTTAGTTTAGTTTTATTTATTAATTTTAGCTTAGAGTTTTAATTTAGAGTTTTAGTTTAGTTTAGTTTTAGTTTAGAGTTTTAGTTTATTTTAGTTTGGAGTTTCAGTTAAGATTTTAGTTTAGTTTTAGTTTAGTTTTTTTCTAGCTTAGAGTTTTAGTTTAGGTTTTTAATTTAGAATTTTAGTTTAGTTTTAGTTTAGACTTTCAATCTTGATTTTTAATTTAGTTTAGTTTTAGTTATGAGTTTTAGTTTAATTTCATTATACTTTAAAGTTTTATTTTTAGTTTTAGTTGAGAGTTTCAGTTTAGAGTTTTAATTAAGAGTTTTAGTTTAATTTTAGTTTAGATTTTTAATTTAGTTTTATTTTAGTATTTTAGTTTAGTTTTAGTTAAGTTTAGTTTCAGTTTAGAGTTATAGTTTAGTTTTAGTTTAGACTTTCAATCTTGATTTTTAGTTTAGTTTGGTTTTAGTTTAGATTTTCGGTTTAGATTTTTAGTTCATAGTTTTAGTTTAGATTTTCAGTTTAGAAATTTAGTTTAGAGTTTAATTTAGAGTTTTAGTTTAGAGTTTTATTTTATATTTTAGTTAAGTATTTGCTTAGAGTTTTAATTTAGTTTTAGTTTAGATTTTTAGTTTAGAACATTATTTAAGAGTTTTAGTTTAGAGTTTTAGCTTGGAGATTTAGATTAGAGTTTTAATTTAAAATTTTAGTTTAGAGTTAAAGTTTAGAGATTTAGTTTAGAGTTTTAGTTTAGAGTTTTAATTTAGAGTTTTAGTTTATAATTTTAGTGTAGAATTTTAATTTAGTTGAGAGCTATAGATTAGAGTTTTAATTTAGAATTTTAGTTTATAATATTAGTTTAGAGTTTTAGTTTAGAGTTTTAGCTTAGTTTTAGCTTAGAGTTTTAATTCACAGTTTTATTATATTAGTTTAGAATTTTAATTTAGAGTTATAGTTTAGAGTTTTAATGCAGAACTTCAGTTTAGAATATTAGTTTAGAGTTTTAGTTTAGAGTTTTATCTCAGTTTTAGTTTAGAGTTTTAATTCACAGTTTTAGTATATTAGTTTAGAGTTTTAGTTTAGAGTCTTAGCTTAGAATTTTAGTGTAAAGTTTTAACTTAAAGTTTTAGTTATAGTTTTAGTTCAGTTTTAGTTAAGAGTTTTAGTTTAGAGTTTGAATTTAGAATTTTAGCTTATAGTTTTATTCGTTTAGAGTTTTAGTTTAGAGTCTTAGCTTAGAGTTTTAGTTAAAGTTGAGTTTTAGTTTAGTTTTAGTTTAGTTTTAGTTTAGAGTTTTAGCTAAGAGTTTTAGTTAGAGTTGAGTTTTAGTTTAGTTTTAGTTTAGTTTTAATTAAGAGTTTTAGTTTATGCTTTCAACTTAGAGTTTTAGTTTAGGTCTAGTTTAGAGTTTTAATTTAGTTTTAGTTTAGAGTTTGAGTTTAGAATTTTGGTTTAGCTTAGTTTTATTTTAGAGTTTTAGTTAGAGTTTTAGTTTAGTTTTAGTTTACACTTTCAATTTAGATTATTATTTTGGTTTAGTTTTAGTTTAGTTTAGTTTTAGTTTAGAGTTTTAGTTTAATGTTGAGTTTTAGTTTAGTTTTAGTTTAGAGTTTCAATTTATATTTTTAGTTTAGTTTAGTTTTAGTTTGGTTTAGTTTTTGTTTGGAGTTTTAGTTTAGATTTTTAGTTTAGAATTTTAGTTTAGAATTTTAGTTTATAATTTTATTTTAATTTTTAGTATAGTTTAGAGATATAGTTTAAAATAATTTAGAGTTTTAGTTTAGAATTTTAGTTTAGAGTTTTAGTTTAAAGTTTTAGTGTAGAGTTTTAGTTTAGAACATTAGTTAAGAGTTTTATTTTAGAGTTTTAGTTTAGGGTTTTAGTTTAGGGTTTTAATTTAGGGTATTAGTCTATTAGTTTAGAGTTTTAGTTTAGAGTCTTATTTTAGAGTTCTAATTTAGAGCTTTAGCTTAAATTTTTAGTTAGAGTTTTAGTTTAGATTTAGTTTAGAGTTTTAATTTAGAGTTTTACTCTCTTAGTTTAGAGAATTAGTTTAGAGTCTTAGCTTAGAGTTTTAGTGTAGAGTTTTAGCTTATAGTTTGGTTTAGACTTTTAGTTTAGTTGTAGTTTTATTTAAAAATTCTAAAGTAATGATCTAAACTAAAACTCTAAACTAAACTAAAACTAAACTAAAAATAAAAAAATCACAAAACTAAATCTAAAGCTTAAACTCTAACTAAAACTAAACTAAAAATCTAAATTGAAAGTCTAAACTTAAATTAAACTATAACTTTAACCTAACCTAACCTGATTTAAACTAAAACTCTAAATTAATTTCTAAACTTAAACTCTAACGAAAACACTAAACTAAAACTAAACTAAAACTAAGCTAAAACTCTAAACTAAAACTCTAAAAAGAGTTTAGTTTTATTTTAGTTTTAGTTTAGAGATTTAGTCTATGAGTTTAGAGTTTTAGTTTAGAGTTTTAGCTTAGAGTTTTAGTTAGAGTTTTAGTTTAGTTTCTGTTCAGTTTTAGTTAAGAGTTTTAGTTTGGAGTTTTAATTTAAAGTTTAAGTTTAGAGTTTTAGCTTTGAGTTTTAGTTAGAGTTTTAGTTTAGTTTCAGTTTAGTTTTAGTTAAGAATTTTAGTTTGGAGTTTTAATTTAGTTTTAGTTAAGAGTTGTAGTTTAGAGCTTTAGTTTAGAGCTTTAATTTAGAGTTTTAGTCTCTTAGTTTAGAGTTTTAGTTTAAAGTCTTAGCTTAGAGTTTTAGTTTAGAGTTTTAGCTTAAAGTTTTGGTTAAAGTTTTACTTTAGTTTAGTTTTATTTAAGAATTTTAGCTTAGAGCTTTAATTTAGACTTTTAGTTTTTAGTTTAGTTTTAGTTTAGAGTTTTAGTTTGTTTTAGTTTGGAGTTTCAGTTAAGATTTTAGTTTAGTTTTAGTTTAGTTTTGTTCTAGTTTAGAGTTTTAGTTTAGATTTTTAATTTAGAATTTTATTTTAGTTTTAGTTTAGACTTTCAATCTTGATTTTTAATTTAGTTTAGTTTTAGTTATGAGTTTTAGTTTAATTTCGTTATACTTTAAAGTTATATTTTAGTGTTAGTTGAAAGTTTCAGTTTAGAGTTTTAATTAAGAGTTTTAGTTTAGTTTTAGTTTAGATTTTTAATTTAGTTTTATTTTAGTATTTTAATTTAGTTTTACTTAAGTTTAGTTTCAGTTTAGAGTTATAGTTTAGTTTTAGTTTAGACTTTCAATCTTGATGTTTAGTTTAGTTTTGTTTTAGTTTAGATTTTCGGTTTAGATTTTTAGTTCATAATTTTAGTTTAGATTTTCAGTTTAGAATTTTAGTTTAGAGTTTAATTTAGAATTTTAGTTTAGAGTTTTAGTTTACCTTTTAGTTAAGTATTTGTTTAGAGTTTTAATTTAGTTTTAGTTTAGATTTTTAGTTTATAACATTAGTTAAGAGTTTTAGTTTAGAGTTTTAGTTTAGAGTTTTATTTTAGAGTTTTAATTTAGAGTTTTAGTTTAGAGTTATAGTTTAGAGTTTTAGTTTAGTTTTAGTTTAGAGTTTTAATTTAGAGTTTTTGTTTATAATTTTAGTGTAGAATTTTAATTTAGTTGAGAGCTATAGATTACATTTTTAATTTAGAACTTTAGTTTATAATATTAGTTTAGAGTTTTAGTTTAGAGTTTTAGCTTAGTTTTAGCTTAGAGTTTTAAATCACAGTTTTAGTATATTAGTTTAGAATTTCAATTTAGATTTATAGTTTAGAGTTTTAATGTAGAGCTTTAGTTTAGAATTTCAGTGTAGAGTTTTAGTTTAGAGTTTTAGTTTAGAGTTTTATCTCAGTTTTAGCTTAGAGTTTTAAATCAGAGTCTTAGTATATTAGCTTAGAGTTTTAGTTTAGAGTCTTAGCTTAGAGTTTTATTGTAAAGTTTTAACTTAAAGTTTTAGTTATAGTTTTAGTTCAATTTTAGTTAAGAGTTTTAGTTTAGAGTTTGAATTTAGAATTTTAGTTTATGGTTTTATTCGTTTAGAGTTTTAGTTTAGAGCCTTAGCTTAGAGTTTTAGTTAAAGTTGAGTTTTAGTTTAGTTTTAGTTTAGTTTTAGTTTAGAGTTTTAGCTTAGATTTTTAGTTAGAGTTGATTTTTAGTTTAGTTTTAGTTTAGTTTTAATTAACAGTTTTAGTTTATACTTTCAACTTAGAGTTTTAGTTTAGGTCTAGTTTAGAGTTTTCATTTAGTTTTAGTTTAGAGTTTGAGTTTAGAATTTTTGTTTAGCTTAGTTTTATTTTAGAGTTTTAGTTAGAGTTTTAGTTTAGTTTTAGTTTACACTTTCAATTTAGATTATTAGTTTGGTTTAGTTTTAGTTTAGTTTAGTTTTAGTTTAGAGTTTCAATTTATATTTTTAGTTTAGTTTAGTTTTAGTTTGGTGAAGTTTTTCTTTCGAGTTTTAGTTTAAATTTTTAGTTTAGAATTTTAGTTTAGAGTTTTAGTTTAGAATTTTAGTTTAAGTTATAGTTTAGTTTAGAGCTATGGTTTAAAATAATTTAGAGTTTTAGTATAGAATTTTAGTTTAGAGTTTTAGTTTAAAATATTAGTGTAGAGTTTTAGTTTAGAGCATTAGTTAAGAGTTTTATTTTAGAGTTTTAGTTTAGGGTTTTAGTTTAGAGTTTTAATTTAGAGTTTTAGTCTATTAGTTTAGAGTTTTAGTTTAGAGTCTTATTTTAGAGTTCTAATTTAGAGCTTTAGCTTAAAGTTTTAGTTAGAGTTTAAGTTTAATTTTAGTTTAGAGTTTTAATTTAGAGTTTTAGTCTCTTAGTTTAGAGTTTTAGTTTAGAGTGTTAGCTTAGAGTTATAGTGTAGAGTTTTAGCTTAAAGTTTTGGTAAGACTTTTAGTTTAGTTTTAGTTTTATTTAAAAATTCTAAAGTAATGATTTAAACTAAAACTCTAAAATAAACTAAAACTAAACTAAAAATATTAAAAAAAAACACCAAACTAAATCTAAAGCTTAAACTCTAATTAAAACTCTAAACTAAAACTAAACTAAAACTCTAAACTAAAACTATAAACTAAAACTAAACTAAAGGTCTAAACTGAAACTAAACTAAACTAAAAATCTAAATTGAAAGTCTAAAGTAAATTAAACTATAACTTTAAAAAAAACTCTAAACTAAAAGTAAATTAAACTAATGCTGTAAACTAAAACACTAGTTTTAAATTAGAGTTTTCACTAGTTTTAGTTTAGAGTTTTAGTTTAATGTGGAGCTTTAGTTTAGTTTTAGTTTAGAGTTTCAATTTATATTTTTAGTTTAGTTTAGTTTTAGTTAGGTTTAGTTTTTGTTTGGGGTTTTAGTTTAGATTTTTAGTTTAAAATTTTAGTTTAGAGTTTTAGTTTAGAATTGTAGTTTAAGTTTTAGTTTAGTTTAGAGCTATAGTTTAAAATAATTTAGAGTTTTAGTTTAGAATTTTAGTTTGGAGTTTTAGTTTAAAGTTTTAGTGTAGAGTTTTAGTTTAGAACATTAGTTAAGAGTTTTATTTTAGAGTTTTAGTTTAGGGTTTTAGTTTAGAGTTTTAATTTAGAGTTTTAGTCTATTAGTTTAGAGTTTTAGTTTAGAGTCTTGTTTTAGAGTTCTAGTTTAGAGCTTTAGCTTAAAGTTTTAGTTAGAGTTTCAGTTTAGATTTAGTTTAGAGTTTTAATTTAGAGTTTTAGTCTCTTAGTTTAGAGTTTTAGTTTAGAGTCTTAGCTTAGAGTTTTAGTGTAGAGTTTTAGCTTAAAGTTTTGTTTAGACTTTTAGTTTAGTTTTAGTTTTATTCAAAAATTCTAAAGTAATGATCTAAACTAAAACTCTAAACTAAAATAAAACTAAACTAAAAATATTTAAGAAAAACACCAAACTAAATCTAAAGCTTAAACTCTAACTAAAACTACTAAACTCTAAAGCTTAAACTCTAACTAAAACTCTAAACTGAAACTAAACTAAAACTCTAAACTAAAACTATAAAGTAAAACTAAACTAAAACTCTAAACTAAAACTAAACTAAACTAAAAATCTAAATTGAAAGTCTAAAGTAAAATTAAACTATAACTTTATAATTAAACAATAATCAAAATTAAACTATAAATAAAACTCTAAACTAAAACTAAATTAAACTAATGCTCTAAACTAAAAAACTAAAGTAAAACTGATTTAAACTAAAACTCTAACTTAATTCCTAAACTAAAAGTCTAACGAAAACACTAAACTAAAAGTAAACTAAAACTAAAACTAAGCTAAAACTCTAAACTAAAACTCTAAAAAGAGTTTAGTTTTATTTTAGTTTTAGTTTAGAGTTTTAGTCTATGAGTTTATAGTTTTAGTTTAGAGTTTTAGCTTAGAGTTTTAGTTAGATTTTTAGTTTAGTTGCAGTTCAGCTTTAGTTAAGAGTTTTAGTTTGGAGTTTTAATTTAAAGTTTTAGTTTAGAGTTTTAGCTTAGAGTTTTAGTTAGAGTTTTAGTTTAGTTTCAGTTTAGTTTTAGTTAAGAATTTTAGTTTGGAGTTTTAATTTAGAGCTTTAGTTTAGAGTTTTATTTTAGAGTTGTAGTTTAGAGTTTTGGTTTAGAGTTTTAATTTAGAGTTTTAGTTTATTATTTTAGAGTTTTAGTTTAGAATCATAGCTTCGAGTTAAAGTTTAGATTTTTAGCTTAAAGTTTTAGTCAGAGTTTTAGTTTAATATTTTAGTTTAGAGCTTTAATTTAGAGTTTTAGTCTCTTAGTTTAGAGTTTTAGTTTAGAGTCTTAGCTTAGAGTTTTAGTTTAGAGTTTTATCTTAAAGTTTTGGTTGAAGTTTTACTTTAGTTTAGTTTTATTTAAGAATTTTAGCTTAGAGTTTTAATTTAGAGTTTTAGTTTAGTTTAGTTTTAGTTTATAGTTTTTGTTAGAGTCTCAGTTTAGTTTTAGTTTAGACTTTCAATTTAGATTTTAGTTTGGTTTAGTTTTAGTTTAGTTTAGTTTTAGTTAAGAATTTTAGTTTAGTTTAAGTTTAGAGTTTTAATTTATTTTTAGATTATAGTTTTAGTTAAGAGTTGCAGTATAGAATTTTAATTCAGAGTTTTAGTTTAGTTTTAGTTTAGACTTTCAATTTAGATTGTCAGTTTACTTTAGTTTTAGTTTGGTATTTTATTTTAATTTAGATTTTTATTTAGTTTAGTTTAGAGTTTTAGTTTAGTTTTAGTTTAGAATTTTTGTTTAGAGTTTTAATTTAGAGTTTTAGTTTAAAGTTTTAGTTTAGAGTTTTAATTTAGTTTAGTTTTAGTTTAAAGCTTTAGCTAGAGTTTTAGTTTAATTTTAGTTTAGACTTTCAATTTAGATTTCTAGTTTAGTTTAGTTTTAGTTTAGATATTTAGTTTAGTTTAGTTTTAGTTTAGAGTTTCAGCTTAAAGTTTAAGTTAGAGTTTTAGTTTAGTTTAGTTTTAGTTTAGAGTTTTAGTTTAGTTTAGTTTTAGTTTAGAATTTTAGTTTTGTTTTAGTTTGGAGTGTTAATTTAGTTTAAGTTTCGAAATTTAGTTTAGTATTAGTTTAGTTTAGATTCAATTTAGAGTTTTAGTTAAAGTTTTAGTTTACTTTTAGTTTAGACTTTCAATTTAGATTTTTAGTTTAGTTTTGTTTTAGTTTAGTAGGGTTTTAGTTTAGAATTTTAGTTTAGTTTTAGTTTAGTTTAGTTTTAGTTTAGAGTTTTAGTTTAGTTTAGTTTTGGTTTAGAGTTTTAGTTTAGTTTTAGTTTGGAGTTTTAATTTAGTTTTAATTTAGGTATTTAGTTTAGTTTTACTTTAGCTTAAAGATTTTTAGAGTTTTAGCTTAAAGTTTTAGTTAGAGTTTTAGTTTAGTTTAGTTTTAGTTTAGAGTTTTAGTTTAGTTTAGTTTTAGTTTAGAACTTTAGTTTAGTTTTAGTTCGGAGATTTAATTTAGTTTTAGTTTTGACATTTAGTTTAGTTTTAGTTTAGTTTAGTTTCAGTTTAGGGTTTTAGTTAAAGTTTTAGTTTACTTTTAGTTTAGACTTTCAATTTATATTTTTAGTTTACTTAAGTTTAGTTTTAGTTTAGAGTTCTAGTTTAGTTTTAGTTTAGAATTTTAGTTTAAAGTTTTAGTTAGAGTTGTAGTTTAGTTTTAGTTTGGAGTTTCAGTTAATCTTTTAGTTTAGTTTTAGTTTAGTTTTGTTCTAGTTTAGAGTTTTAGTTTAGATTTTTAGTTTATAATTTTAGTTTAGATTTTTAGTTTATAATTTTAGTTAGTTTTATTTAGTTTCACTTTAGATTTTTAGCTTAGTTTAGTTTAATTTAGCGTTTTAATTTAGAGTTTTAGTTTAGTTCTGGTTTAGAGTTCTAGTTAAAGTTTCAGTTTAGTTTTAGTTTAGAGTCTTAGCTTAGAATTTTAGTTAAAGTTGAGTTTTAGTTTAGTTTTAGTTTAGAGTTTTAGCTTAGAGTTTTAGTTAGAGTTGACTTTTAGTTTAGTTTTAGTTTAGTTTTAATTAAGAGTTTTAGTTTATACTTTCAACTTAGTTTAGTATTTTAGTTTAGAGTTTTAGTTTAAAGTTTTAGTGTAGATTTTTAGTTTAGAACATTAGTTAAGAGTTTTATTTTAGAGCTTTAGTTTAGGGTTTTAGTTTAGATTTTTAATTTAGAGTTTTAGTCTATTAGTTTAGAGTTTTAGTTTAGAGTCTTATTTTAGAGTTCTTATTTAGAGCTTTAGCTTAAAGTTTTAGTTAGAGTTTTAGTTTAGTTTTAGTTTAGAGTTTTAATTTAGAGTTTTAGTCTCTTAGTTTAGAGTTTTAGTTTAGAGTCTTAGCTTAGAGTTTTAGTTTAGAGTTTTAGCTTAAAGTTTTGGTTAGACTTTTAGTTTAGTTTTAGTTTAGTTTTATTTAAGAAATTTAGTTTAGAGTTTTAGTTTATAGTTTTAGTTAAACTAATATTCTAAACTAAAATTCTACATTAAAACTCCAAACTATAACTCTAAACTAAAATTCTAAACTAAAACTCTAAATTAAAACTCTAAACTATAGCTCTCAACTAAATTAAAATTCTTCACTAACATTTTAAACTAAAACTCTAAACCAAAATTCTAAAGTAAAGATCTAAACTAAAACTCTAAATTAAACTAAAAGTAAACTAAAAATATTAATTGAAACTCCAAACTAAATCTAAAGCTTACACTCTAATTAAAACTCTAAACTAAAAATAAACTAAAACTCTAAACTAAAACTATAAACTAAAACTAAACTAAAACTCTAAACTGAAACTAAACTAAACTAAAAATCTAAATTGAAAGTCTAAAGTAAAATTAAACTATAAATTTAAACAAAACTCTAAACTAAAACTAAATTAAACTAATGCTCTAAACTAAAACACTAAACTGAAACTGATTTAAACTAAAACTCTAAATTAATTTCTAAACTAAAACTCTAAACTAAATCCTTAACGAAAACACTAAACTAAAACTAAACTAAACTAAAACTAAAACTAAGCTAAAACTCTAAACTAAAACTAAAACTAAGCTAAAACTCTAAACTAAAACTCTAAACTAAAACTCTAATCTAAAACTAAACTAAGCTTTAGTTTAGTTTTAGTTTAGAGTTCTAGTTTAATTTTGAGTTTTAGTTTAATTTAGTTTTAGTTTAGTTTTAGTTTAGAGTTTCAATTTAGATTTTTAGTTTAGTTTAGTTTTAGTTTATTTTTTGTTTAGATTTTTAGTTTATTTTAGTTTTAGTTTAGAATTTTAGTTAGAGTTTTAGTTTAGTTTTAGTTTAGACTTTCAATTAAGATTTTTAGTATAGTTTAGTTTTATTTTAGAGTTTTAGTTTAGTTTAGTTTTAGTTTAGAATTTTAATTTATTTTTAGTTTGGAGTTATAATTTAGTTTTAGTTTAGACTTTTAGTTTACTTTTAGTTTCAATTTAGATTTTTAGTTTACTTAAGTTTTAGTTTAATTTTAGTTTAAAGTTCTAGTTTAGTTTTAGTTTAATGTTTTAGTTTAGAGTTTTGGTTAGAGTTTTAGTTTATTTTTTGTTTGGACTTTCAATTAAACTTTTAGTTTAGTTTTAGTTTTGTTTTGTTTTACTTTAGAGTTTTAGTTTATATTTTTAGTTTACAATTTTAGTTTAGATTTTGAGTTTAGAATCTTAGTTTAGAATTTTAGTTTAGAATTTTAATGTATAGTTTTAGTTTAGTTTAGAGCTATAGTTTGCAGTTTTAATTGAGAGTTTTAGTTTATAATTTTAATTTAGAATTTTAGTAATGAGTTTTAGTAGAGTTTTAGTTTAGAGTTTTAGTTCAGTTTTAGTTTAGAGTTTTAGTTAGAAATTTAGTTTACCTTTAGTTTAGTTTCACCTTAGATTTTTCGCTTAGTTTAGTTTAATTTAGCGTTTTAATTTAGAGTTTTAGTTTAGGTTTGGCTTAGAGTTCTAGTTAAAGTTTTAGTTCAGTTTTAGTTTAGTTTTAATTAAGAGTTTTAGTTAGAGTTTTTGTTTAGTTTTAGTTAAGAGTTTTAGTTTAGTATTTAATTTAGAGTTTTAATTTAGCTTAGTTTTAGTGCAGGGTTTTAGTCTATTTTTAGTTTAGTATTTTAGTTTAGAGTATTAGTTTAGTTTAGGTTTAGTTTAGAGTTTTAGTTTAGTTTTAGTTTAGAGTTTTAGTAGGAGCTTCAGTTTAGGTTTACCATGGTGTTTCTATTTAGATTTTTAGTTTAGTTTAGTTTAGTTTTAATTTAGTTTTAGTTTAGAGTTTTAGTCAATGAGTTTAGAGTTTTAGTTTAGAGTTTTAGCTTAGAGTTTTAGTTCGAGTTTTAGTTTACTTTCAGTTTAGTTTTAGTTAAGAGTTTTAGTTTGGAGTTTTAGATAGAAATTTTTTTTACCTGTAGTTTAGTTTCACCTTAGATTTTTCGCTTAGTTTATTTTAATTTAGCTTTTCAATTTAGAGTTTTAGTTTAGTTTTGGTTTAGAGTTCTAGTTAAAGTTTTAGTTCGGTTTTAGTTTAGTTTTAGTTAAGAGTTTTAGTTAGAGTTTTTGTTTAGTTTTAGTTAAGAGTTTTAGTTTAGTAGTTAATTTGAGTTTTAATTTAGCTTAGTTTTAGTGCAGGGTTTTTTTTTATTTTTAGTTAAGTATTTTCGTTTAGAGTATTAGTTTAGTTTAGGTTTAGTTTAGAGTTTTAGTTTAGTTTTAGTTTAGAGTTTTAGTTTAGGGTTATAGTTTAATTTAATTTTAGCTTAGAGTTTTAGTAGGAGCTTTAGTTTAGGTTTACTTTGGTGTTTCTATTTAGATTTTTAGTTTAGTTTAGTTTTAGTTTAGTTTTAGTTTAGAGTTTTAGTCTATGAGTTTAGAGTTTTAGTTTAGAGTTTTAGCTTAGAGTTTTGGTTAGAGTTTTAGTTTAGTTTAAGTTTAGTTTTAGTTAAGAGTTTTAGTTTGAAGTTTTAATTTAAAGTTTTAGTTTAGAGTTTTAGCTTAGAGTTTTAGTTAGAGTTTTAGTTTAGTTTCAGTTTAGTTTTTGTTTAGAGTTTTAGTTTAGAATTTTAGTTTAAATTTTTAGTTTAGAGTTTTAGTTAAGAGTTTTAGTTTAGAGTTTTAGCTTAGAGTTTTAGTAGAGATTTAGTCTATTAGTTTAGAGTTTTAGTTTAGAGTTTTAATTTAGATTTTTAGTCTATTAGTTTAGAGTTTTAGTTTAGAGTCTTAGCTTCGAGTTCTAGTTTAGATTTTTAGCTTAAAGTTTTAGTTAGAGTTTTAGTTTAATATTTTATTTTAGAGCTTTAATTTAGAGTTTTAGTCTCTTAGTTTAGAGTTTTAGTTTAGAGTCTTAGCTTAGAGTTTTAGTTTAGAGTTTTAGCTTAAAGTTTTGGTTAAAGTTTTACTTTAGTTTAGTTTTATTTAAGAATTTTAGCTCAGAGTTTTAATTTAGAGTTTTAGTTTAGTTTAGTTTTAGTTTAGAGTTTTAGTTTATTTTAGTTTAGAGTTTTTGTTAGAGTCTTAGTTTAGTTTTAGTTTAGACTTTCAATTTAGTTTTTAGTTTAGTTTAGTTTAAGTTTAGTTTAGTTTTAGTTTAGAATTTAAGTTTAGTTTTAGTTTAGAGTTTTAATTTAGTTTTAGTTTAGAGTTTTAGTTAGAGTTTTAGTTTATTTTAGTTTCAGTTTAGAATTTTAGTTAGAGTTTTAGTTTAGTTTTAGTTTAGACTTTCAATTTAGATTGTTAGTTTACCTTAGTTTTAGTTTAGAATTTTATTTTAATTTAGATTTTTATTTAGTTTAGTTTAGAGTTTTAGTTTAGTTTTAGTTTAGAATTTTTGTTTAGAGTTTTAATTTAGAGTTTTAGTTTAGAGTTTTAGTTTAGTTTAGTTTTAGTTTAGAGTTTTAGCTAGAGTTTTAGTTTAATTTTAGTTTAGACTTTCAATTTAGATTTTTAGTTTAGTTTAGTTTTAGTTTAGAGTTTTAGTTTAGTTTAGTTTTAGTTTAGAGTTTTAGCTTAAAGTTTTAGTTAGAGTTTTAGTTTAGTTTAGTTTTAGTTTAGAGTTTTAGTTTAGTTTAGTTTTAGTTTAGTTTTAGTTTGGAGTTTTAATTTAGTTTTAGTTTAGAAATTTAGTTTAGTTTTAGTTTAGTTTAGATTCAATTTAGAGTTTTAGTTAAAGTTTTAGTTTAATTTTAGTTTAGACTTTCAATTAAGATTTTTAGTTTAGTTTATTTTTAATTTAGAGTTTTAGTATTGTAGGGTTTTAGTTTAGAATTTTAGTTTCGTTTTAGTTTAGTTTAGTTTTAGTTTAGCTTAAAGATTTTTAGATTTTTAGCTTAAAGTTTTAGTTAGAGTTTTAGTTTAGCTTAGTTTAGTTTTAGTTTAGATTTTTAGTTTAGTTTAGTTTTAGTTTAGAATTTAAGTTTAGTTTTAGTTTGGATTTTTAATTTATTTTTAGTTTAGGCATTTAGTTTAGTTTTAGTTTAGTTTAGTTTTTGTTTAGCTTAAAGATTTTTAGAGTTTTAGCTTAAAGTTTTAGTTAGAGTTTTACTTTAGTTTAGTTTTAGTTGAGAGTTTAAGTTTAGTTTAGTTTTAGTTTAGAATTTTAGTTTAGTTTTAGTTTAGACATTTAGTTTAGTTTTAGTTTAGTTTAGTTTCAGTTTAGAGTTTTATTTAAAGTTTTAGTTTACTTTTCGTTTAGACTTTCAATTTATATTTTTAGTTTACTTAAGTTTTAGTTTAGTTTTAGTTTAGAGTTCTAGTTTAGTTTTAGTTTAGAATTTTAATTTAGAGTTTTAGTTAGAGTTTTTGTTTATTTTTAATTTGGAGTTTCAGTTAAGATTTTAGTTTAGTTTTAGTTTAGTTTTTTTCTAGTTTAGAGTTTTAGTTTAGATTTTTAGTTTAGAATTTTAGTTAGTTTTATTTAGTTTCACTTTAGATTTTTAGCTTAGTTTAGTTTAATTTATTGTTTTAATTTTGAGTTTTAGTTTAGTTTTGGTTTAGAGTTCTAGTTATAGTTTCAGTTTAGTTTTAGTTTAGAGTCTTAGCTTAGAGTCTTAGTTAAAGTTGAGTTTTAGTTTAGTTTTAGTTTAGTTTTAGTTTAGAGTTTTAGCTTACAATTTTAGTTAGAGTTGAGTTTTAGTTTAGTTTTAATTAAGAGTTTTCGTTTATACTTTCAACTTAGAGTTTTAGTTTAATTTTAGTTTATAATTTTAAGTTTAGATTTTCAGTTTAGAATTTTAGGTTAGAATTTAATTTAGAGTTTTAGTTTAGAATTTTAGTTTCGAGTTTTAGTTTAGAGTTTTAGTTTAGGGGTTAGTTATGTTTTTGTTTAGACTTTTTAGTTTTAGTTTAGAGTTTTAGTTAGAGTTTTAGTTTTGTTTTAGTTTATCTTTATTTAAGAGTTTTAGTTAGAGTTTTAGTTTAGTTTTAGTTAAGAGATTTTGTTTATAATTTAATTTAGAGTTTTAGTTTAGTTTAGTTTTAGTTCAGAGCTTTAGCTTAGTTTTAGTTTAGTGTTTTAGTTTAGAGTGTTAGTTTAGTTTAAATTTAGTTTAGAGTTTTAGTTAGGGTTGTAGTTTAGTTTAGGTTCATAGTTTTAGTTTAGTTTAGTTTTAGTTTAGAGTTTTAATTTAGTTTTAGGTTAGAGTTTTAGTTAGAGTTTTAGTTTAGTTTAGTTTCTGTTTAGAATTTTAGTTAGAGTTTTAGGTTAGTTTTAGTTTAGACTTTCAATTTAGATTGTTAGTTTACTTTAGTTTTAGTTTAGAATTTTATTTTAATTTTGATTTTTATTTAGTTTAGTTTAGAGTTTTAGTTTAGTTTTAGTTTGTAATTTTTGTTTAGAGTTTTAATTTAGAGTTTTAATTTTGAGTTTTAGTTTAGAGTTTAAGTTTAGTTTAGTTTTAGTTTAGAGTTTTAGCTAGAGTTTTAGTTTAATTTTAGTTTAGACTTTCAATTTAGATTTTTAGTTTAGTTTAGTTTTAGTTTAGAGTTTTAGTTTAGTTTAGTTTTAGTTTAGAGTTTTAGCTTAAAGTTTTAGTTAGAGTTTTAGTTTAGTTTAGTTTTATTTTAGAGTTTTAGTTTAGTTTAGTTTTAGTTTAGTTTAAGTTTGGAGTTTTAATTTAGTTTTAGTTTAGAAATTTTTTTTAGTTTTAGTTTAGTTTAGATTCAATTTAGAGTTTTAGTTAAAGTTTTAGTTTAATTTTAGTTTAGACTTTCAATTAAGATTTTTAGTTTAGTTTATTTTTAATTTAGAGTTTTAGTATTGTAGGGTTTTAGTTTAGAATTTTAGTTTCGTTTTAGTTTAGTTTAGTTTTAGTTTAGCTTAAAGATTTTTAGATGATTAGCTTAAAGTTTTAGTTAGAGTTTTAGTTTAGCTTAGTTTAGTTTTAGTTTAGATTTTTAGTTTAGTTTAGTTTTAGTTTAGAATTTCAGTTTAGTTTTAGTTTGGAGTTTTAATTTAGTTTTAGTTTAGGCATTTAGTTTAGTTTTAGTTTAGTTTAGTTTTAGTTTAGCTCAAAGATTTTTAGAGTTTTAGCTTAAAGTTTTAGTTAGAGTTTTACTTTAGTTTAGTTTTAGTTTAGAGTTTTAGTTTAGTTTAGTTTTAGTTTAGAATTTTAGTTTAGTTTTAGTTTAGACATTTAGTTTAGTTTTAGTTTAGTTTCAGTTTAGAGTTTTAGTTAAAGTTTTAGTTTACTTTTCGTTTAGACTTTCAATTTATATTTTTAGTTTACTTAAGTTTTAGTTTAGTTTTAGTTTAGAGTTCTAGTTTAGTTTTAGTTTAGAATTTTAATTTAGAGTTTTAGTTAGAGTTTTTGTTTATTTTTAATTTGGAGTTTCAGTTAAGATTTTAGTTTAGTTTTAGTTTAGTTTTTTTCTAGTTTAGAGTTTTAGTTTAGATTTTTAGTTTAGAATTTTAGTTAGTTTTATTTAGTTTCACTTTAGATTTTTAGCTTAGTTTAGTTTAATTTAGCGTTTTAATTTTGAGTTTTAGTTTAGTTTTGGTTTAGAGTTCTAGTTAAAGTTTCAGTTTAGTTTTAGTTTAGAGTCTTAGCTTAGAGTCTTAGTTAAAGTTGAGTTTTAGTTTAGTTTTAGTTTAGTTTTAGTTTAGAGTTTTAGCTTAGAGTTTTAGTTAGAGTTGAGTTTTAGTTTAGTTTTAATTTAGTTTTAATTAAGAGTTTTCGTTTATACTTTCAACTTAGAATTTTAGTTTAGTTTTAGTTTATAATTTTAAGTTTAGATTTTCAGTTTAGAATTTTAGGTTAGAATTTAATTTAGAGTTTTAGTTTAGAATTTTAGTTTCGAGTTTTAATTTAGAGTTTTAGTTTAGGGGTTAGTTATGTTTTTGTTTAGACTTTTTAGTTTTAGTTTAGAGTTTTAGTTAGAGTTTTAGTTTTGTTTTAGTTTATCTTTATTTAAGAGTTTTAGTTAGAGTTTTAGTTTAGTTTTAGTTAAGAAATTTTGTTTAGAATTTAATTTAGAGTTTTAGTTTAGTTTAGTTTTAGTTCAGAGCTTTAGTTTAGTTTTAGTTTGGTGTTTTAGTTTAGAGTGTTAGTTTAGTTTAAATTTAGTTTAGAGTTTTAGTTAGGGTTGTAGTTTAGTTTAGTTTTAGTTCATAGTTTTAGTTTAGTTTAGTTTTAGTTTAGAGTTTTAATTTAGTTTTATTTTAGAGTTTTAGTTAGAGTTTTAGTTTAGTTTAGTTTCAGTTTAGAATTTTAGTTAGAGTTTTAGTTTAGTTTTAGTTTAGACTTTCAATTTAGATTGTTAGTTTACTTTAGTTTTAGTTTAGAATTTTATTTTAATTTAGATTTTTATTCGGTTTAGTTTAGAGTTTTAGTTTAGTTTTAGTTTAAAATTTTAGTTTAGAATTTTAGTTTAAGTTTTAGTTAAAGTTTTAGTTAGAGTTTTAGTTTAGTTTTGGTTAAGAATTTTTGTTTAGAGTTTTTATTTAGAGTTTTAGTTTAGAGTTTTAGTTTAGAGATTTAGTTTAGTTTTAGTTTAGTTTTAGTTTAGTTTTAGTTTAGTTTTAGTTTAGTTTTAGTTTAGTGTTTTAGTTTAGACTTTTAGTTTAGAGTTTTAATTAGCGTTTTAGTTTACCTTTAGTTTAGATTTTTAGTTTATAATTTTAGTTTTGATTTTCAGTTTAGAATTTTAGGTTAGAATTTTAGTTTAGGGTTTAGTTATGTTTTTGTTTAGACTTTTTAGTTTTAGTTTAGTGTTTTAGTTAGAGTTTTCGTTTTGTTTTAGTTTAGTTTTATTTAAGAGTTTTAGTTAGAGTTTTAGTTTAGTTTTAGCTAAGATATTTTTTTAGAATTTAATTTATAGTTTTAGTTTAGTTTAGTTTTAGTTAAGAGCTTTAGTTTAGTTTTAGTTTAGTGTTTTAGTTTAGAGTGTTAGTTTAGTTTAAATTTAGTTTAGAGTTTTAGTTAGGGTTGTAGTTTAGAGTTTTAGTTTAGAGTTTTAGTTTAGTTTAGTTTTAGTTTAGAGTTTGAGTTTAGTTTTAGTTTAGAGTTTTAGTTAAGAGTTTTAGTTTAGAGTTTTAATTTAGTTTAGTTTTAGTTTAGAGCTTTAGCTAGAGTTTTGGTTTAGCTTTAGTTTGGAGTTTCGATTTAGATTTTATGTTTAGTATAGTTTTAGTTTAGTTTAGTTTTAGTTTAGTTTAGTTTAGTTTTGTTAGAGTTTTAGTTTAGTTTAGATTTTCATATTTAGAATTAGTTTAGGGTTTAGTTATGTTTTTGTTTAGAGTTTTTAGTTTTAGTTTAGATTTTTAGTTAGAGTTTTAGTTTTGTTTTAGTTAAGTTTTATTTAAGAGTTTTAGTTAGAGTTTTAGTTTAGTTTTAGTTAAGAGATTTTGTTTAGAATTTAATTTAGAGTTTTAGTTTAGTTTAGTTTTAGTTTAATGTTTTAGTTTAGAGTGTTAGTTTAGTTTAAATTTAGTTTAGAGTTTTAGATAGGGTTGTAGTTTAGTTTAGTTTTAGTTTATAGTTTTAGTTTAGTTTAGTTAGAGTTTTAATTTGGAGTTTTAGTTTAGAGTTTTAGTTTAGTTTTAGTCTGGATTTTTAGTTTAGATTTTTAGTTTAATTTTAGTTTAAAGTTTTAATAGAGTTTTAGTTTAGAGTTTTAGTTTCGATTTAATATAGTTTAGTTTCAATTTAAATTTTTAGTTAGAGTTTTAGTTTAGTTTAGAGTTTTAGTTCAGAGTTTTAATTTAGAGTTTTAGTTTATTAGTTTAGAGTTTTAGTTTAGAGTTTTAATTTATAGTTTTAGTTTAAAGCTTTAGCTTAAAGTGTAAGTTAGAGTTTTAGTTTAGTTTTAGTTTAGAGTTTTAGTTTAGTTTAGTTTGGAGTTTTAGTTTAGAGTGTTAGTTTAGTTTAAATTTAGTTTAGAGTTTTAGTTAGGGTTGTAGTTTAGTTTAGTTTTAGTTTATAGTTTTAGTTTAGTTTAGTTTTAGTTTAGAGTTTGAGTTTAGTTTTAGTTTAGAGTTTTAGTTAAGAGTTTTAGTTTAGAGTTTTAATTTAGTTTAGTTTTAGTTTAGAGCTTTAGCTAGAGTTTTGGTTTAGCTTTAGTTTGGAGTTTCGATTTAGATTTTATGTTTAGTATAGTTTTAGTTTAGTTTAGTTTTAGTTTGGAGTTTTTAGTTTAGAAATTTAGTTTAGAAATTTAATTTAGAGTTTTAGTCTAGAATTTTCGTTTAGAATTTTAGTTTAGGGTTTTAGTTTAGAGTTTTAGTTTAGAGTTTTAGTTTAGAGTTTAAGTCTAGAATTTTAGTTTGGAGTTTTAGTTTAATTTTAATTTAGAGTTATAATAGAGTTTTAGTTTAGAGTTTAAAGTTTTATGAGTTTAAAGCTTAAAGTGTAAGTTAGAGTTTTAGTTTAGTTTTAGTTTAGAGTTTTAGTTTACTTTAGTTTTGAGTTTTAGTTTAGAGTGTTAGTTTAGTTAAAATTTAGTTTAGAGTTTCAGTTAGGGTTGTAGTTTAGTTTAGTTTTAGTTTATAGTTTTAGTTTAGTTTAGTTTTAGTTTAGAGTTTGAGTTTAGTTTAGAGTTTTAATTTAGAGTTTTAGTTTAGAGTTTTAATTTAGTTTAGTTTTAGTTTAGAGCTTTAGCTAGAGTTTTGGTTTAGCTTTAGTTTGGAGTTTCAATTTAGATTTTATGTGTAGTTTAGTTTTAGTTTTGTTTAGTTTAGTTTAGTTTAGAGTTTTAGTTTAGATTTTTAGTTTGGAAATTTAGTTTAGATTTTTATTTTAGAATTTTAGTTTAGAATTTTAGTTTAGAGTTTTAATTTAGAGTGTTAGTTTAGAGTTTTAGTTTAGTTTTAGTCTAGAGTTTTAGTTTAGAGTTTTAGTTTAATTTTAATTTAGAGTTCTATTAGAGTTTTAGTTTAGAGTTTTAGTTCCAATTTAATTTAGTTTAGTTTCAGTTTAAAGTTTTAGTTAGAGTTTTATTTTATTTTAGAGTTTTAGTTCAGAGTTTTAATCTAGATTTTTAGTTTATTAGTTTAGAGTTTTAGTTTAGAATTTTAATTTATAGTTTTAGTTTAAAGTTTAAGCTTAAAATGTAAGTTAGTGTTTTAGTTTAGTTTTAGTTAAGAATTTTTGTTTAGAGTTTTAATTTAGAGTTTTAATTTAGAGTTTTAATTTAGTTTAGTTTTAGTTTAGAGTTTTAGTTTAGTTTAGTTTTAGTTCAGAGCTTTAGTTTAGTTTTAGTTTAGTGTTTTAGTTTAGAGTGTTAGTTTAGTTTAAACTTAGTTTAGAGTTTTAGTTAGGGTTGTAATTTAGTTTAGTTTTAGTTTATAGTTTTAGTTTAGTTTAGTTTTAGCATAGCGTTTTAGTTTAGAGTTTTAATTTAGTTTAGTTTTTGTTTAGAGCTTTAGCTAAAGTTTTAGTTTAGCTTAAGTTTGGAGTTTCAATTTAGATTTTATGTTTAGCTTAATTTTTAGTTTATTTTAGTTTTAGTTTAGAGTTTTAGTTTAGATTTTTAGTTTAGAAATTTAGTTTAGATTTTTAGTTTAGAAGTTTAGTCTAGCATTTTAGTTTAGAATTTTAGTGTAGAGTTTTAGTGTAGAGTTTTAGTCTAGAAATTTAGTTTAGAGTTTTAGTTTTTTAGTTTAGAGTTTTAGTTTAGAGTTTTAGTTTAATTTTAGTTTAGAGTTTTAATAGAGTTTTAGTTTCGATTTAATTTAGTTTAGTTTCAATTTTTAGTTTAGTTAGAGTTTTAGTTCAGTTTAGAGTATTAGTTCAGAGTTTTAATTTAGAGTTTTAGTTTATTAGTTTAGAGTTTTTTTTTAGAGTTTTAATTTATAATTTTAGTTTAAAGTTATAGCTTAAAGTGTAAGTTTTAGTTTAGTTTTAGTTAAGAGTTTTGGCTTAGAGTTTTAATTTAGAATTTTAGTTTAATCCAGTTTTAGTTTAGAGTTTTAGTTTAGTTTTAGTTTAGAGTTTTATTTTAGTTTAGTTTAGAGTTTTATTTAGAGTTTTAGTTTAGACTTTCAATTTAGATTTTTAGTTTAGTTTAGTTTTAGTTAAAAGTCTTAGTTTAGTTTTAGTTTAGAGCATTAGTTTAGTTTTAGTTTATAATTCTAGTTAAAGTTTTAATTTAGTTTTAGCTTAGAGTTTCAGTTTGGGGTTTTAATTAAGAGTTTTAATTTAGTTTTACTTAAGTTTAGTTTCAGTTTAGAGTTTTAGTTTAGTTCTAGTTTAGACTTTCAATCTTGATTTTTAATTTAGTTTATTTTTAGTTTAGAGTTTTAGTTTAGTTTAGTTTTACTTTAGAATTTTAGTTTATTTTAGTTTTAGTTAAGATTTTCAGTTTAGATTTTTAGTTTATAATTTTAGTTTAGATTTTAAGTTTAGAATTTTAGTTTAGAATTTAATTTGGATTTTGTGTTTAGAATTTGAGTTTAGCGTATTAATTTAGAGTTTTAGTTTAGGGTTTAGTTATGTTTTTGTTTAGAGTTTTTAGTTTTAGATTAGAGTTTTAGTTAGAGTTTTAGTTTTGTTTTAGTTTAGTTTTATTTAAGAGTTTTAGTTAGAGTTTTAGTTTAGTTTTAGTTAAGAGATTTTGTTTAGAATTTAATTTAGAGTTTTAGTTTAGTTTAGTTTTATTTTAATGTTTTAGTTTAGAGTGTTAGTTTAGTTTAAATTTAGTTTAGAGTTTTAGTTAGGGTTGTAGTTTGGTTTAGTTTTAGTTTATAGTTTGAGTTTAGTTTAGTTAGAGTTTTAATTTCGAGTTTTAGTTTATAGTTTTAGTTTAGTTTTAGTCTAGAGTTTTAGTTTAGAGTTTTAGTTTAGAGTTTTAATTTAGTTTAGTTTTAGTTTAGAACTTTAGCTAGAGTTTTGGTTTAGCTTTAGTTTGGAGTTTCAATTTAGATTTTATGTTTAATTTAGTTTTAGTTTAGTTTAGTTTTAGTTTAGAGTTTTAGTTTAGATTTTTAGTTTAAAAATTTAGTTTAGATTTTTAGTTTAGAATTTTAGTCTAGAAGTTTAGTTTAGAGTTTTAATTTAGAGTTTTAGTTTAGAGTTTTAGTTTAGTTTTAGTCTAGAGTTTTAGTTTAGAGTTTTAGTTTAATTTTAATTTAGAGTTCTATTAGAGTTTTAGTTTAGAGTTTTAGTTCCGATTTAATTTAGTTTAGTTTCAGTTTAAAGTTTTAGTTAGAGTTTTATTTTATTTTACAGTTTTAGTTCAGAGTTATAATCTAGAGTTTTAGTTTATTAGTTTAGAGTTTTAGTTTAGAATTTTAATTTATAGTTTTAGTTTAAAGTTTTAGCTTAAAATGTAAGATAGTGTTTTAGTTTAGTTTTAGTTAAGCATTTTTGTTTAGAGTTTTAATTTAGAGTTTTAATTTAGTTTAGTTTTAGTTTAGAGTTTTAGTTTATTTTGAATTTAGTTTAGAGTTTTTGTTAGAGTTTTATTTTAGTTTTAGCGTAGACTTTCAATTTAGATTTTAGTTTACTTTAGTTTTAGTTTAGAATTTTATTTTAGTTAGTTTTAGTTTAGTTTTAGTTTATAATTTTAGTTTAGTTTTACTTTAGAGTTGAAATTTAGTTTTAGTTTAGAGTTTTAGTTAGAGTTTTAGTTTAGTTTTAGTTTAGACTTTCAATTTAGATTGTTAGTTTACTTTAGTTTTAGTTTAGAATTTTATTTTAGTTTTTTATTTAGTTTAGTTTAGAGTTTTAGTTTTGTTTTAGTTTAGAATTTTAGTTTAGTGTTTTAGTTTAAGTTTTAATTAAAGTTTTAGTTAGAGTTTTAGTTTAGTTTTAGTTAAGAATTTTTGTTTAGGGTTTTAATTTAGAGTTTTAGTTTGGAGTTTTAGTTTAGTTTTAGTTTAGTTTAAGTTTAGTTTTAGTTTAGTGTTTTCGTTAGAGTTTTAGTTTAGAGTTTTAGTTAGCGTTTTAGTTTACCTTTAGTTTAGTTTCAGTTTAGAATTTTAGCATAGTTTAGTTTTTGTTAAGCGTTTTAATTTAGATTTTTAGTTTATTTTTAATTTAGTTTTAATTAAGAGTTTTAGTTAGAGTTTTAGTTTAGAAATTAATTTAGAGTTTTAGTTTAAATTAGTTTTAGTTAGTTTAGTGTTTTAGCGTAGAGCATTAGTTTAGTTTAGTTTTATTTTATAATTTTAGTTAAAGTTTTAGTTTAGTTTTAGTTTAGAGTTTCAGTTTGGAGTTAAAATTTAGAATTTTAGTTTAGTTTTAGTTAAGTTTAATTTCAGTTTAGATTTTTATTTTAGTTAAGTTTAGTTTCAGTTTAGAGTTTTAGTTTAGTTCTAGTTTAGACTTTCAATCTTGATTTTTAATTTAGTTTATTTTTAGTTTAGAGTTTTGGTTTAGTTTAGTTTTACTTTAGAATTTTATTTTAGTTTAGTTTTAGTTAAGATTTACAGTTTAGATTTTTAGTTTATAATTTTAGTTTAGATTTTCAGTTTACAATTTTAGTTTAGAGTTTAATTTAGAGTTTTAGTTTAGAATTTTACTTTAGAGTATTAGTTTAGAGATTTAGGTTACGGTTTAGTTATGTTTTTGTTTAGAATTTTTAGTTTTAGTTTAGAGTTTTAGTTAGAGTTTTAGTTTTGTTTTAGTTTAGTTTTATTTAAGAGTTTTGGTTACAGTTTTAGTTTAGTTTTAGTTAAGAGATTTTGTTTAGAATTTAATTTAGAGTTTTAGTTTAGTTTAGTTTTAGTTCAGAGCTTTAGTTTAGTCTTAGTTTAGTGTTTTAGTTTAGAGTGTTAGTTTAGTTTAAACTTAGTTTAGAGTTTTAGTTAGGGTTGTAATTTAGTTTAGTTTTAGTTTATAGTTTTAGTTTAGTTTAGTTTTAGCATAGAGTTTTAGTTTAGAGTTTTAATTTAGTTTAGTTTTGGTTTAGAGCTTTAGCAAGAGTTTTAGTTTAGCTTTAGTTTGGAGTTTCAATTTAGATTTTATTTTTAGCTTAACTTTTAGTTTAGTTTAGTTTTAGTTTAGAGTTTTAGTTTAGATTTTTAGTTTAGAAATTTAGTTTAGATTTTTAGTTTAGAACTTTAGTCAGAGAATTTTAGTTTAGAATTTTAGTCTAGAATTTTAGTGTAGA
This sequence comes from Artemia sp. Qi Xiang Cuo, assembly GCF_049724085.1. Classification (NCBI taxonomy): domain Eukaryota; kingdom Metazoa; phylum Arthropoda; class Branchiopoda; order Anostraca; family Artemiidae; genus Artemia; species Artemia sp. Qi Xiang Cuo. The sequence goes on from NC_142801.1 coordinate 65,832,180, forward strand.
ATTTTAGTTTAGAGTTTTAGGTTAGTGTTTTAATTTAGAGTTTTAGATTAGTTTTAGTTTAGAGTTTTAGTTTAGAATTTTAGTTTATTTTTAGTTTAGAGTTTTAATAGAGTTTAAGTTTAGAGTTTTAGTTTAGTTTTAGTTTAGTTTAGTTTCAGTTTTTTAGTTTAGTTAGAGTTTTAGTTTAGTTTAGAGTTTTAGTTCAGAGTTTTAATTTAGAGTTTTTTTTATTAGTTTTATTTTAGTTTAGTTTAGAGTTTTATTTAGAGTTTTAGTTTAGACTTTCAATTTAGATTTTTAGTTTAGTTTAGTTTTAGTTAAAAGTCTTAGTTTAGTTTTAGTTTAGAGCATTAGTTTAGTTTTAGTTTATAATTCTACAATTTAGATTTTTAAAGAGTGAGTAAAAATCAAATAATGATAATATTAATGCATGATTATTATATTCTGAATTTTTTCAGTTTTTTTTTTTTTTTTTTTTTTTTTTTTCTCTTTTCCTCTTTTCCCCCTCCTTTCACGTTATTATTTTTTTTTCTTCTTCTTTTTTTTTTGCTCTCGTTTCTTTTAAATTATTTTGTGTTACGCTGTAATTTGGTAATTTTTGATTTATATATTGTCTTGTGTCGCATTTTTTGTGTTTTTCCTCGTGATACTCCACGTATTGTACCTCTGTATAGTGTGGGTTAAAAATAAATAATAATAATAATAATAATAATTCTAGTTAAAGTTTTAATTTAGTTTTAGTTGAGAGTTTCAAATTGGAGTTTTAATTTAGTTTTAGTTAAGTTTAGTTTCAGTTTAGAGTTTTAGTTTAGTTCTAGTTTAGACTTTCAATCTTAATTTTTAATTTAGTTTATTTTTAGTTTAGTTTAGTTTTACTTTAGAATTTCAGTTTAGTTTAGTTTTAGTTAAGATTTTCAGTTTAGATTTTTAGTTTATAATTTTAGTTTAGATTTTCAGTTTAGAATTTTAGTTTAGAATTTAACTTGGATTTTTAGTTTAGAATTTGAGTTTAGCGTATTAATTTAGAGTTTTAGTTTAGGGTTTAGTTATGTTTTTGTTTAGAGTTTTTAGTTTTAGTTTAGAGTTTTAGTTTGAGTTTTAGTTTTGTTTTAGTTTATTTTTATTTAAGAGTTTTAGTTAGAGTTTTAGTTTAGTTTTAGTTAAGAGATTTTGTTTAGAATTTAATTTAGAGTTTTAGTTTAGTTTAGTTTTATTTTAATGTTTTAGTTTAGAGTGTTAGTTTAGTTTAAATTTAGTTTAGAGTTTTAGTTAGGGTTGTAGTTTGGTTTAGTTTTAGTTTATAGTTTGAGTTTAGTTTAGTTGGAGTTTTAATTTGGTGTTTTAATTTAGAGTTTTAGTTTAGTTTTAGTCTAGAGTTTTAGTTTAGAGTTTTAGTTTAATTTTAGTTTAGAGTTTTAGTTTCGATTTAATTTAGTTTAGTTTCAGTTTAAATTTATAGTTAGAGTTTTAGTTTAGTTTAGAGTTTTAGTTCAGAGTTTTAAATTAGAGTTTTAGTTTATTAGTTTAGAGTTTTAGTTTAGAGTTTTAATTTATAGTTTTAGTTTAAAGCTTTAGCTTAAAGTGTAAGTTAGAGTTTTAGTTTAGTTTAGAGTTTTAGTTTATTTTAGTTTAGAGTTTTATTTAGAGTTTTAATTTAGACTTTCAATTTAGATTTTTAGTTTAGTTTGGTTTTAGTTAACAGTCTTATTTTTGTTTTAGTTTAGAGTTTTAGTTTAGAATTTTAGTTAAGAGCTTTAGTTTAGGGTTTACTTGTGTGTTAGTTTATTTTAGTTTTAGTTAAGCGTTTTAGTTAGAGTTTTAGTTTAGTTATAGTTAAGAGTTTTTTTTAGAGTTTTACTTTCGAGTTTTAGTTTAGTTCTAGTTTAGTTTTAGTTTAGTGTTATCGTTAGAGTTTAAATTTAGAGTTATTGTTAGCGTTTTAGTTTACCTTTAGTTTATTTTCAGTTTCGATTTTTAGCATAGTTTATTTGTAGTTTAGCGTTTTAATTTAGTTTTAGTTAAGAGTTCTAATTAGAGTTTTAGTTAGTTTTAGTTTAGTTTTAGTTAAGAGTTTTAGTTTAAAAATTAATTTAGGGTTTTAGTTAAAACCAGTTTTAATTTAGTGTTATAGTTTAGAGCATTAGTTTAGTTTAGTTTTAGTTTAGAGTTTTAGTTAGTGTTATAGTTTAGTTTTAGTTTAGACTTTCAATTTAGATTTTTAATTTAGTTTAGTTTTAGTTTAGAGTTTTAGTTTATAGTTTTAGTTTAGAGTTTTAGTTTAGTTTTACTTTAGAGTCTTAGTTAGAGTTTCACTTTAGATTTAGTTTTGAGCTTCGATTACGATTTTTAGTTTAGTTTAGTTTTAGTTTAGTTTAGTTTTAGTTTAGTTTAGGTATTTAGTTTAGAATTTTAGTTTAGAGTTTAATTTTATAATTCTAGTGTAGAGTTTTAATTTAGTTTAAAGCTTTAGTTTTGAGTTTTAATTTAGTTTAAAGCTTTAGTTTTGAGTTTTAATTTAGAGTTTTAGTTTAGAATTTTAGTTTAAAGTTTTAGTTTAGAGTTTTAATGTAGAATTTTAGTTTAGAATATTAGTTTAGAGTTTTATTTTAGAGTATTAGCTTACAGTTTTAGTTTAAACAATTAGATTAAAGTTTTAGTTAGAGTTTTAGTTTAGTTTAGTTTAATTTTAGTTTTAGTTTAGGGTTGTAGTTTGAGTTTTAGTTTAATTTAGAGTTTTAGATTAAAGTTTTAATTTAGAGTTTTAGCCTATTAGTTTGGAGTTTTAGTTTAGAGTCTTAGCTTAGAGTTTTAGTTTAGAGTTTTAGCTTACAGTTTTATCTAGCGTTTTAATTTAGTTTTAGTTTAGTTTTAGTTAGGAGTTTTAGGTTACAGTTTTAATTTAGTATTTTAGTTTAGTATAGTTTTAGTTTATATTTTTAGTTTATTTTAGTTTTAGTTTAGACTTTTAGTTTAGTTTTATTTAAGAGTTTTTGCTTAGGGTTTTAGTTTAGAGTTATAGTTTGTTTTAATTTAGTTTTATTTAGTTTAGCTTTTAGTTTAGTGTTTTCGTTAGAGTTTTAGTTTAGAGTTTTTAGTTGAGTTTTAGTTTAAAGTTTTTAGTTGAGTTTTACTTTAGTTTAAGTTTAGTTTAGTTTTAGTTTAGTTTTAGTTTAGAGTTTTAGTTAGAGTTTTAGTTTACCTTCAGTTTAGTTTCACTTTAGATTTTTATCTTGTTTTAGTTTTAGTTTATCGTTTTAATTTAGAGTTTTAGTTTAGTTTTTGTTGAGAGTCTTAGTTAGAGTTTTAGTTTAGTTTTAATTTAGTTTCGGTTAAGAGTTTTAGTTAGAGTTTTAGCTTAGTTTTATTTTAGAGTTTTAGTTTAGAATTTAATTTAGAGTTTTAGTTTAGCTTAGTTTTATGGCAGAGTTTCAATTTAAAGTTTTAGTTTAATTTAGTTTTAGTTTAGAGTTTTAGTCTATGAGTTTAGAGTTTTAGTTTAGAGTTTTAGCTTGGAGTTTTAGTTAAAAGTTTTAGATTAAAGTTTTAGTTAGAGTTTTAGTTTAGTTTCGGTTCAGTTTTAGTAAAGATTTTTAGTTTGGAGTTTTAATTTAAGGTTTTAATTTAGAGTTTTAGTCAAGAGTTTTAGTTTAGAGTTTTAATTTAGAGTTTTATTTTGTTAGTCTAGAATTTCACATTAGACTCATATCTTAGAGTTCTAGTTTAGAGTTTTAGCTTAAAGTTTTAGTTAGAGTTTTAGTTTAATTTTAGGTTAGAGTTTTAATTTAGAGGTTTAGTCTCTTGGTTTAGAGTTTTAGTTTAGTGTCTTTGCTTAGAGTTTTAGTATAGAGTTTTAGCTTAAAGTTTTGGTTAGTTTTAGTTTAGTTTTATTTAAGTTTTGGTTAAAGTTGAGTTTTAGTTTAGTTTTATTTTGGTTTAGTTTTAGTTTAGAGTTTTAGCTTAGAGTTTTAGTTAGAGTTTTAGTTTAGTTTTAGTTTAGTTTTAATTAAGTGTTTCAGTTATACTTTTAACTTTATTAGTTTATTTTAGTTTTAATTTAGAGTTCTAGTTAGAGTTTTAGTTTAGTTTTAGTTTAGTTAAGAGTCTTTGTTTAGTTTAAAATTTTTTTTAGTTTAGTATTTAATTTAGATTTTTTGTTTAACCTAGTTTTAGTGCAGAGTTTTAGTTTAGTTTTAGTTTAGTGTTTTAGTTTAAAGTATTAGTTTAGTTTTAGTTTAGAGTTTTAGTAAGTTTTAGTTTAATTTACACTTTCAATTTAGATTATTAGTTTAGTTTAGTTTTAGTTTAGAGTATAAGTTTATTTAATTATGGTTTAGAGTTATAGTTTAATTTTAGTGTAGAGTTTTAGTTTAGTTTAGTTTAGTTTTAGTTTAGTGTTTCAATTTAGATTTTTAGTTTAGTTTAGTTTTAGTTTGGTTTAGAATTGGTTTAGTTTGGTTTAGAATTAGAATTTTAGAATTTTACTTTAGAGTTTTAGTTTATAATTTTAGTGCAAGTTTTAGTTTAGAGTTTCAATTTAGAATTTAATTCGTTTAGAGTTTTAGTTTAGAGTCTTAGCTTAGAGTTTTGGTTAAAGTTGAGTTTTAGTTTTGTTTAGTTTTAGCTTAGAGTTTTAGTTAGAGTTTTAGTTTAGTTTTAGTTTAGTTTTAATTAAGAGTTTTAGTTTATACTTTTAACTTAGAGTTTTAGTTAGGTTTAGTTCAGATTTTTAATTTAGTTTTAGTTTTGAGGTTGAGTTTAGAATTTTGATTTAGCTTAGTTTTATTTTAGAGTTTTAGTTAGAGTTTTAGTTTGTTTTTAGTTTACACTTTCAATTTAGATTAGTAGCTTATTTTAGTTTTAGTTTAGAGTTTAAGTTTAGTTTAGTTTTAGTTTAGTTTTAGTTTAGAGTTTCAATTTAGATTTTTAGTTTATTTTAGTTCTAGTTTGGTTTAGTGTTTGTTTGGAGTTTTAGTTTAGATTTTTAGTTTAGAATTTTAGTTTAGAGTTTTAGTTTAGAATTTTAGTGCAAGTTTTAGTTTAGTTTAGAGCTATAGTTTAAAATAATTTAGAGTTTTAGTTTAGACTTTTAGTTTAGAGTTTTAGTTTAAAGTTTTAGTGTAAAGTTTTAGTTTAGAACATTAGGTAAGAGTTTTAGTTTAGAGTTTTAGTTTAGGGTTTTAGTTTAGAGTTTTAATTTAGATTTTTAGTCTATTAGTTTAGAGTTTTAGTTTAGTGTCTTTGCTTAGAGTTTTAGTATAGAGTTTTAGCTTAAAGTTTTGGTTAGTTTTAGTTTAGTTTTATTTAAGTTTTGGTTAAACTTGAGTTTTAGTTTAGTTTTATTTTGGTTTAGTTTTAGTTTAGAGTTTTAGTTTAGAGTTTTAGTTAGAGTTTTAGTTTAGTTTTAGTTTAGTTTTAATTAAGAGTTTCAGTTATACTTTTATTTTAGTTTATTTTTATTAGTTTATTTTTTTATTTTAGGTTATTTTAGTTTTAAATTAGAGTTCTAGTTAGAGTTTTAGTTTAGTTTTAGTTTAGTTTTAGTTAAGAGTCTTCGTTTAGTTTAAATTTTTTTTTTAGTTTAGTATTTAATTTAGATTTTTTGTTTAACGTAGTTTTAGTGCAGAGTTTTAGTTTAGTTTTAGTTTACTGTTTTAGTTTAAAGTATTAGTTTGGTTTAGTTTTAGTTTAGAGTTTTAGTAAGTTTTAGTTTAATTTACACTTTCAATTTAGATTATTAGTTTAGTTTAGTTTTAGTTTAGAGTATAAGTTCATTTAATTTTAGTTTAGAGTTTTGTTTAATTTTAGTTTAGAGTTTTAGTTTAGTTTAGTTTAGTTTTAGTTTAGTGTTTCAATTTAGATTTTTAGTTTAGTTTAGTTCTAGTTTGGTTTAGTTTTTGTTTGGAGTTTTAGTTTAGATTTTTATTTTAGAATTTTAGTTTAGAGTTTTAGTTTATAATTTTAGTTCAAGTTGTAGTTTAGAGTTTAAATTTAGAATTTAATTAGTTTAGAGTTTTAGTTTAGAGTCTTAGCTTAGAGTTTTGGTTAAAGTTGAGTTTTAGTTTTGGTTAGTTTTAGCTTAGAGTTTTAGTTAGAGTTTTAGTTTAGTTTTAGTTTAGTTTTAATTAAGAGTTTTAGTTTATACTTTTAAGTTAGAGTTTTAGTTAGCTTTAGTTCAGATTTTTAATTTAGTTTTTGTTTTGAGTTTGAGTTTAGAATTTTGATTTAGCTTAGTTTTATTATAGAGTTTTAGTTTATTTTTAGTTTACACTTTCAATTTAGATTATCAGCTTATTTTAGTTTTAGTTTAGAGTTTAAGTTTAGTTTTAATTTAGTTTTTGTTTAGAGTTTCAATTTAGATTTTTAGTTTAGTTTAGTTCTAGTTTGGTTTAGTGTTTGTTTGGAGTTTTAGTTTAGATTTTTAGTTTCGAATTTTATTTTAGAGTTTGAGTTTTGAATTTTAGTGCAAGTTTTAGTTTATTTAAGAGCTATAGTTTAAAATAATTTAGAGTTTTAGTTTAGAATTTTGGTTTAGAGTTTTAGTTTAAAGTTTTAGTGTATAGTTTTAGTTTAGAACATTAGGTAAGAGTTTTAGTTTAGAGTTTTAGTTTAGGGTTTGAGTTTAGAGTTTTAATTTAGAGTTTTAGTCTATTAGTTTAGAATTTTTGTTTAGAGTCTTAGTTTAGAGTTCCAGTTCAGAGTTTTAGCTTAAAGTTTTACTTAGAGTTTTAGTTTAGTTTTAGTTTAGAGTTTTAATTTAGAGTTTTAGTCTCTTAGTTTAGAGTTTTAGTTTAGAGTCTTAGCTTAGAGTTTTAGTTTAGATTTTTAGCTTAAAGTTTTGGTTAGAGTTTTAGTTTAGTTTTAGTTTATAATTTTAGTTAAAGTTTTAGTTTAGTTTTAGTTTAGAGTTTCAGTTTGGAGTTTTAATTTATAGTTTTAGTTTAGAGTTTTAGTTTAGAGTTTTAATTTAGTTTAGTTTTAGTTTAGAGCTTTAGCTAGAGTTTTGGTTTAGCTTTAGTTTGGAGTTTCAATTTAGATTTTATGTTTAATTTAGTTTTAGTTTTGTTTAGTTTTAGTTTAGAGTTTTAGTTTAAATTTTTAGTTTAAAAATTTAGTTTAGATTTTTAGTTTAGAATTTTAGTCTAGAATTTTAGTTTAGAGTTTTAATTTAGAGTTTTAGTTTAGAGTTTTAGTTTAATTTTAATTTAGAGTTCTAATAGAGTTTTAGTTTAGAGTTTTAGTTCCGATTTAATTTAGTTTAGTTTCAGTTTAAAGTTTTAGTTAGAGTTTTATTTTATTTTAGAGTTTTAGTTCAGAGTTTTAATTTAGAGTTTTAGTTTATTAGTTTAGAGTTTTAGTTTAAAGTTTTAGCTTAAAATGTAAGTTAGTGTTTTAGTTTAGTTTTAGTTAAGAATTTTTGTTTAGAGTTTTAATTTAGAGTTTTAGTTTAGTTTAGTTTTAGTTTAGAGTTTTAGTTTATTTTGAATTTAGTTTGGAGTTTTTGTTAGAGTTTTATTTTAGTTTTAGCGTAGACTTTCAATTTAGATTTTAGTTTAGTTTTAGTTTAGTTTTAGTTTATAATTTTAGTTTATTTTTAGTTTAGAGTTGAAATTTAGTTTTAGTTTAGAGTTTTAGTTGAAGTTTTAGTTTAGTTTTAGTTTAGACTTTCAATTTAGATTGTTAGTTTACTTTAGTTTTAGTTTAGAATTTTATTTTAGTTTTTTATTTAGTTTATTTTAGAGTTTTAGTTTTGTTTTAGTTTAGAATTTTAGTTTAGAGTTTTAGTTTAAGTTTTAATTAAAGTTTTAGTTAGAGTTTTAGTTTAGTTTTAGTTAAGAATTTTTGTTTAGGGTTTTAATTTAGAGTTTTAGTTTAGAGTTTTAGTTTAGTTTTAGTTTAGTTTAAGTTTAGTTTTAGTTTAGTGTTTTCGTTAGAGTTTTAGTTTAGAGTTTTAGTTAGCGTTTTAGTTTACCTTTAGTTTAGTTTCAGTTTAGAATTTTAGCATAGTTTAGTTTTTGTTAAGCGTTTTAATTTAGATTTTTAGTTTATTTTTAGTTTAATTTTAATTAAGAGTTTTAGTTAGAGTTTTAGTTTAAGAGTTTTAGTTTAGAAATTAATTTAGAGTTTTAGTTTAAATTAGTTTTAGTTAGTTTAGTTTTTTAGCGTAGAGCATTAGTTTAGTTTAGTTTTAGTTTATAATTTTAGTTAAAGTTTTAGTTTAGTTTTAGTTTAGAGTTTCAGTTTGGAGTTTTAATTTAGAATTTTAGTTTAGTTTTAGTTAAGTTTAATTTCAGTTTAGATTTTTATTTTATTTAAGTTTAGTTTCAGTTTAGAGTTTTAGTTTAGTTCTAGTTTAGACTTTCAATCTTGATTTTTAATTTAGTTTATTTTTAGTTTAGAGTTTTGGTTTAGTTTAGTTTTACTTTAGAATTTTATTTTAGTTTAGTTTTAGTTAAGATTTACAGTTTAGATTTTTAGTTTATAATTTTAGTTTAGATTTTCAGTTTAGAATTTTAGTTTAGAGTTTAACTTAGAGTTTTAGTTTAGAATTTTACTTTAGAGTATTAGTTTAGAGATTTAGGTTAGGGTTTAGTTATCTTTTTGTTTAGAGTTTTTAGTTTTAGTTTAGAGTTTTAGTTAGAGTTTTAGTTTTGTTTTAGTTTAGTTTTATTTAAGAGTTTTGGTTACAGTTTTAGTTTAGTTTTAGTTAAGAGATTTTGTTTAGAATTTAATTTAGAGTTTTAGTTTAGTTTAGTTTTAGTTCAGAGCTTTAGTTTAGTCTTAGTTTAGTGTTTTAGTTTAGAGTGTTAGTTTAGTTTAAACTTAGTTTAGAGTTTTAGTTAGGGTTGTAATTTAGTTTAGTTTTAGTTTATAGTTTTAGTTTAATTTAGTTTTAGCATAGAGTTTTAGTTTAGAGTTTTAATTTAGTTTAGTTTTGGTTTAGAGCTTTAGCTAGAGTTTTAGTTTAGCTTTAGTTTGGAGTTTCAATTTAGATTTTATGTTTAGCTAAATTTTAGTTTAGTTTAGTTTTAGTTTAGAGTTTTAGTTTAGATTTTTAGTTTAGAAATTTAGTTTAGATTTTTAGTTTAGAACTTTAGTCTAGAATTTTAGTTTAGAATTTTAGTCTAGAATTTTAGTGTAGAATTTTAGTCTAGAATTTTAGTTTGGTGTTTTAATTTGGAGTTTTAGTTTAGAGTTTTAGTTTAGTTTTAGTCTAGAGTTTTAGTTTAGAGTTTTAGTTTAATTTTAGTTTAAAGTTTTAATAGAGTTTTAGTTTAGAGTTTTAGTTTCGATTTAATATAGTTTAGTTTCAGTTTTTTAGTTTAGTTTTAGTTTTAGTTTAGTTTAGAGTTTTAGTTCAGAGTTTTAATTTAGGGTTTTAGTTTATTAGTTTAGAGTTTTAGTTTAGAGTTTTGATTTATAATTTTAGTTTAAAGTTTTAGCTTAAAGTGTAAGTTTTAGTTTTAGTTTAGTTTTAGTTAAGAGTTTTGGCTTAGAGTTTTAATTTAGAATTTTAGTTTAATCCAGTTTTAGTTTAGAGTTTTAGTTTAGTTTTAGTTTAGAGTTTTATTTTAGTTTAGTTTAGAGTTTTATTTAGAGTTTTAGTTTAGACTTTCAATTTAGATTTTTAGTTTAGTTTAGTTTTAGTTAAAAGTCTTAGTTTAGTTTTAGTTTAGAGCATTAGTTTAGTTTTAGTTTATAATTCTAGTTAAAGTTTTAGTTTAGTTTTAGTTTAGCGTTTCAGTTTGGAGTTTTAATTTAGAGTTTTAATTTAGTTTTAGTTAAGTTTAGTTTCAGTTTAGAGTTTTAGTTTAGTTCTAGTTTAGACTTTCAATCTTGATTTTTAATTTAGTTTATTTTTAGTTTAGAGTTTTAGTTTAGTTTAGTTTTACTTTAGAATTTTAGTTTAGTTTAGTTTTATTTAAGATTTTCATTTTAGATTTTTAGTTTATAATTTTAGTTTATATTTTAAGTTTAGAATTTTAGTTTAGAATTTTAGTTTAGAATTTAACTTGGATTTTTAGTTTAGAATTTGAGTTTAGCGTATTAATTTAGAGTTTTAGTTTAGGGTTTAGTTATGTTTTTGTTTAGAGTTTTTAGTTTTAGTTTAGAGTTTTAGTTTGAGTTTTAGTTTAGTTTTAATTGATTTTTAGTTAAGAGTTTTAATTAGAGTTGTTGTTAAGTTTTAGTTAAGAGTTTTAGTTTAATGTTTTAATTTAGAGTTCTAGTTTAGTTTAGTTTTATTTTAATGTTTTAGTTTAGAGTGTTAGTTTAGTTTAAATTTAGTTTAGAGTTTTAGTTAGGGTTGTAGTTTAGTTTAGTTTTAGTTTATAGTTTAGTTTAGTTTAGTTGGAGTTTTAATTTGGAGTTTTAGTTTAGAGTTTTAGTTTATTTTTAATTTAGAGTTTTAGTTTAGAGTTGTAGTTTAGTTTTAGTTTAGAGTTTTAGTTTCGATTTAATTTAGTTTAGTTTCAGTTTAAATTTTTAGTTAGAGTTTTAGTTTAGTTTAGAGTTTTAGTTCAGAGTTTTATTTTAGAGTTTTAGTTTATTAGTTTAGAGTTTTAGTTTAGAGTTTTAATTTATAGTTTTTAAGCTTTAGCTTAAAGTGTAAGTTAGAGTTTTAGTTTAGTTTTAGTTTAGAGTTTTAGTTTAGTTTAGTTTAGAGTTTTATTTAGAGTTTTAGTTTAGACTTTCAATTTAGATTTTTAGTTTAGTTTTAGTTAAAAGTCTTATTTTTGTTTTAGTTTAGAGTTTGAGTTTAGAATTTTAGTTAAGAGCTTTAGTTTAGGGTTTAGTTGTGTGTTAGTTTATTTTAGTTTTAGCTAAGCGTTTTAGTTAGAGTTTTAGTTTAGTTTTAGTTAAGAGTTTTTGTTTAGAGTTTTACTTTCGAGTTTTAGTTTAGTTCTAGTTTAGTTTTAGTTTAGTGTTATCGTTAGAGTTTAAATTTAGAGTTATTGTTAGCGTTTTAGTTTACCTTTAGTTTATTTTCAGTTTCGATTTTTAGCATAGTTTATTTGTAGTTTAGCGTTTTAATTTAGTTTTAGTTAAGAGTTCTAGTTAGAGTTTTAGTTAGTTTTAGTTTAGTTTTAGTTAAGAGTTTTAGTTAAAAAATTAATTTAGGGTTTTAGTTAAAACCAGTTTTAATTTAGTGTTATAGTTTAGAGCATTAGTTTAGTTTAGTTTTAGTTTAGAGTTTTAGTTAGTGTTATAGTTTAGTTTTAGTTTAGACTTTCAATTTAGATTTTTAATTTAGTTTAGTTTTAGTTTAGAGTTTTAGTTTATAGTTTTAGTTTAGAATTTTAGTTTAGTTTTAGTTTAGAGTCTTAGTTAGAGTTTCAGTTTAGATTTAGTTTTGAGTTTCGATTACGATTTTTAGTTTAGTTTAGTTTTAGTTTAGTTTTAGTTTAGTTTAGGTATTTAGTTTAGAATTTTAGTTTAGAGTTTAAGTTTAAAATTTTAGTGTAGAGTTTCAATTTAGTTTAGAGCTCTAGTTTAGAGTTTTAATTTAGAGTTTTAGTTTAGAATTTTAGTTTAGAGTTTTAATGTAGAATTTTAGTTTAGAATATTAGTTTAGAGTTTTAGTTTAGAGTATTGGCTTAGAGTTTTAGTTTACACATTTAGATTAAAGTTTTAGTTAGAGTTTTAGTTTAGTTTAGTTTAATTTTAGTTAAGAGTTTTAGTTCAGAGTTGTAGTTTTAGTTTTAGTTTAATTTAGAGTTTTAGATTAGAGTTTTAATTTAGGGTTTTAGCCTATTAGTTTGGAGTTTTAGTTTAGAGTCTTAGCTCAGAGTTTTAGTTTAGAGTTTTAGCTTACAGTTTTATCTAGGGTTTTAGTTTAGTTTTAGTTAGGAGTTTTAGGTTACAGTTTTAATTTAGTATTTTAGTTTAGTTTAGTTTTAGTTTATAGTTTTAGTTTATATTAGTTTTAGTTTAAACTTTTAGTTTAGTTTTAGTTTAAAGTTTTTGTTTAGAATTTTAATTTAGAGTTTTAGCTTAGAGTTTTAGTTTAGAGTTTCAGTTTGTTTTAATTTAGTTTTATTTAGTTTAGTTTTAGTTTAGTATTTTCGTTAGAGTTTTAGTTTAGAGTTTTTAGTTGAGTTTTAGTTTAGAGTTTTAGTTTATTTTAGTTTAGTTTAGACTTTTAGTTTAGTTTCAGTTAAGAGTTTTTGTTTAGAGTTTTAATTTAGAGTTTTAGCTTAGAGTTTTAGTTTTGAGTTTTAGTTTGTTTTAATTTAGTTTTATTTAGTTTAGTTTTAGTTTAGTGTTTTCGTTAGAGTTTTAGTTTAGAGTTTTTAGTTGAGTTTTAGTTTAGAGTTTTTAGTTGAGTTTTAGTTTAGTTTAAGTTTAGTTTAGTTTTAGTTTAGTTTTAGTTTAGAGTTTTAGTTAGAGTTTTAGTTTACCTTCAGTTTAGTTTCACTTTAGATTTTTATCTTGTTTTAGTTTTAGTTTAGCGTTTTAATTTAGAGTTTAAGGTTAGTTTTTGTTGAGAGTTTTAGTTAGAGTTTTAGTTTAGTTTTAATTTAGTTTCAGTTAAGAGTTTTAGTTAGAATTTTAGTTTAGTTTTAGTTAAGAGTTTTATTTTAGAATTTAATTTAGAGTTTTAGTTTAGCTTAGTTTTTTGGCAGAGTTTTAATTTAAAGTTTTAGTTTAATTTAGTTTTAGTTTAGAGTTTTAGTTAGAGTTTTAGTTTAGGTTTAGTTTTTAGTTTCAATTTAGATTTTTAGTTTATTTTAGTTTTAGTTTAGTTTAGTTTTAGTTTAGAGTTTTAGTCTATGAGTTTAGAGTTTTAGTTTAAAGTTTTAGCTTGGAGTTTTAGTTAAAAGTTTTAGATTAAAGTTTTAGTTAGAGTTTTAGTTTAGTTTCGGTTCAGTTTTAGTAAAGATTTTTAGTTTGGAGTTTTAATTTAAGGTTTTAATTTAGAGTTTTAGTTAAGATTTTTAGTTTAGAGTTTTAATTTAGAGTTTTATTTTGTTAGTCTAGAATTTTACATTTGAGTCTTAGCTTAGAGTTCTAGTTTAGAGTTTTAGCTTAAAGTTTTAGTTAGAGTTTTAGTTTAATTTTAGTTTAGAGTTTTAGTTTAGTTTAGTTTAGTTTTAGTTTAGTGTTTCAATTTAGATTTTTAGTTTAGTTTAGTTCTAGTTTGGTTTAGTTTTTGTTTGGAGTTTTAGTTTAGATTTTTATTTTAGAATTTTAGTTTAGAGTTTTAGTTTATAATTTTAATGCAAGTTGTAGTTTAGAGTTTCAATTTAGAGTTTAATTCGTTTAGAGTTTTAGTTTAGAGTCTTAGCTTAGAGTTTTGATTAAAGTTGAGTTTTAGTTTTGTTTAGTTTTAGCTTAGAGTTTTAGTTAGAGTTTTAGTTTAGTTTTAGTTTAGTTTTAATTAAGAGTTTTATTTTATACTTTTAACTTAGAGTTTTAGTTAGGTTTAGTTCAGATTTTTAATTTAGTTTTAGTTTTGAGTTTTAGTTTAGAATTTTGATTTAGCTTAGTTTTATTTTAGAGTTTTAGTTAGAGTTTTAGTTTATTTTTAGTTTACACTTTCAATTTAGATTATTAGCTTATTTTAGTTATAGTTTAGAGTTTAAGTTTAGTTTAGTTTTAGTTTAGTTTTAGTTTAGAGATTCAATTTAGATTTTTAGTTTAATTCTAGTTTGGTTTAGTGTTTGTTTGGAGTTTTAGTTTAGATTTTTAGTTTCGAATTTTATTTTAGAGTTTGAGTTTTGAATTTTAGTGCAAGTTTTAGTTTATTTAAGAGCTATAGTTTAAAATAATTTAGAGTTTTAGTTTAGAATTTTAGTTTAGAGTTTTAGTTTAAAGTTTTAGTGTATAGTTTTAGTTTAGAACATTAGGTAAGAGTTTTAGTTTAGAGTTTTAGTTTAGGGTTTTAGTTTAGAGTTTTAATTTAGTGTTTTAGTCTATTAGTTTAGAGTTTTTGTTTAGAGTCTTAGTTTAGAGTTCCAGTTTAGAGTTTTAGCTTAAAGTTTTAGATAGAGTTTTAGTTTAGTTTTAGTTTAGAGTTTTAATTTAGAGTTTTAGTCTCTTAGTTTAGAGTTTTAGTTTAGAGTCTTAGCTTAGAGTTTTAGTTTAGATTTTTAGCTTAAAGTTTTGGTTAGAGTTTTAGTTTAGTTTTAGTTTATAATTTTAGTTAAAGTTTTAGTTTAGTTTTAGTTTAGAGTTTCAGTTTGGAGTTTTAATTTAGAGTTTTAGTTTAGTTTTAGTTAAGTTTAATTTCAGTTTAGAGTTTTAGTTTAGTTTTAGTTAAGTTTAGTTTCAGTTTAGAGTTTTAGTTTAGTTCTAGTTTAGACTTTAAATCTTGATTTTTAATTTAGTTTAATTTTAGTTTAGAGGTTTAGTTTAGTTTAGTTTTACTTTAGAATTTTAGTTTAGTTTAGTTTTAGTTAAGATTTTCAGTTTAGATTTTTAGTTTATAATTTTAGTTTAGATTTTCAGTTTAGAATTTTAGTTTAGAATTTAATTTAGAGTTTTAGTTTAGAATTTTACTTTAGAGTATTAGTTTAGAGTTTTAGGTTAGGGTTTAGTTATGTGTTTGTTTAGAGTTTAGTTTTAGTTTAGAGTTTTAGTTAGAGTTTTAGTTTTGTTTTAGTTTAGTTTTATTTAAGAGTTTTGGTTAGAGTTTTAGTTTATTTTTAGTTAAGAGATTTTGTTTAGAATTCAATTTGGAGTTTTAGTTTAGTTTAGTTTTAGTTCAGAGCTTTAGTTTAGTTTTAGTTTAGAGTGTTAGTTTAGTTTAAATTTAGTTTAGAGTTTTAGTTAGGGTTGTAGTTTAGTTTAGTTTTAGTTTATAGTTTGAGTTTAGTTTAGTTAGAGTTTTAATTTCGAGTTTTAGTTTATAGTTTTAGTTTAGTTTTAGTCTAGAGTTTTAGTTTACAGTTTTAGTTTAGAGTTTTAATTTAGTTTAGTTTTAGTTTAGAGCTTTAGCTAGAGTTTTGGTTTAGCTTTAGTTTGGAGTTTAAATTTAGATTTTATGTTTAATTTAGTTTTAGTTTAGTTTAGTTTTAGTTTAGAGTTTTAGTTTAGATTTTAAGTTTAAAAATTTAGTTTCGATTTTTAGTTTAGAATTTTAGTCTAGAATTTTAGTTTAGCGTTTTAGTTTAGAGTTTTACTTTAGAGTTTTAGTTTAGTTTTAGTCTAGAGTTTTAGTTTAGAGTTTTAGTTTAATTTTAATTTAGATTTCTAATAGAGTTTTAGTTTAGAGTTTTAGTTCCGATTTAATTTAGTTTAGTTTCAGTTTAAAGTTTTAGTTAGAGTTTTATTTTATTTTAGAGTTTTAGTTCAGAGTTTTAATCTAGATTTTTAGTTTATTAGTTTAGAGTTTTAGTTTAGAATTTTAATTTATAGTTTTAGTTTAAAGTTTAAGCTTAAAATGTAAGTTAGTGTTTTAGTTTAGTTTTAGTTAAGAATTTTTGTTTGGAGTTTCAATTTAGAGTTTTAATTAAGAGTTTTAATTTAGTTTAGTTTTAGTTTAAAGTTTTAGTTTATTTTGAATTTAGTTTAGAGTTTTTGTTAGAGTTTTATTTTAGTTTTAGCGTAGACTTTCAATTTAGATTTTAGTTTAGTTTTAGTTTAGTTTTAGTTTATAATTTTAGTTTAGTTTTAGTTTAGAGTTGAAATTTAGTTTTAGTTTAGAGTTTTAGTTAGAGTTTTAGTTTAGTTTTAGTTTAGACTTTCAATTTAGATTGTTAGTTTACATTAGTTTTAGTTTAGAATTTTATTTTAGTTTTTTATTTAGTTTAGTTTAGGGTTTTAGTTTTGTTTTAGTTTAGAATTTTAGTTTAGAGTTTTAGTTTAGAGTTTTAATTAAAGTTTTAGTTAGAGTTTTAGTTTAGTTTTAGTTAAGAATTTTTGTTTAGGGTTTTAATTTAGAGTTTTAGTTTAGAGTTTTAGTTTAGTTTTAGTTTAGTTTAAGTTTAGTTTTAGTTTAGTGTTTTCGTTAGAGTTTTAGGTTAGAGTTTTAGTTAGCGTTTTAGTTTACCTTTAGTTTAGTTTCAGTTTAGAATTTTAGCATAGTTTAGTTTTTGTTAAGCGTTTTAATTTAGATTTTTAGTTTATTTTTAGTTTAGTTTTAATTAAGAGTTTTAGTTAGAGTTTTAGTTTAAGAGTTTTAGTTTAGAAATTAATTTAGAGTTTTAGTTTAAATTAATTTTAGTTAGTTTAGTGTTTTAGCGTAGAGCATTAGTTTAGTTTAGTTTTAGTTTATAATTTTAGTTAAAGTTTTAGTTTAGTTTTAGTTTAGAGTTTCAGTTTGGAGTTTTAATTTAGAATTTTAGTTTAGTTTTAGTTAAGTTTAATTTCAGTTTAGATTTTTATTTTAGTTAAGTTTAGTTTCAGTTTAGAGTTTTAGTTTAGTTCTAGTTTAGACTTTCAATCTTGATTTTTAATTTAGTTTATTTTTAGTTTAGAGTTTTGGTTTAGTTTAGTTTTACTTTAGAATTTTATTTTAGTTTAGTTTTAGTTAAGATTTACAGTTTAGATTTTTAGTTTATAATTTTAGTTTAGATTTTCAGTTTAGAATTTTAGTTTAGAGTTTAATTTAGAGTTTTATTTTAGAATTTTACTTTAGAGTATTAGTTTAGAGATTTAGGTTAGGGTTTAGTTATGTTTTTGTTTAGAGTTTTTATTTTTAGTTTAGAGTTTTAGTTAGAGTTTTAGTTTTGTTTTAGTTTAGTTTTATTTAAGAGTTTTGGTTACAGTTTTAGTTTAGTTTTAGTTAAGAGATTTTGTTTAGAATTTAATTTAGAGTTTTAGTTTAGTTTAGTTTTAGTTCAGAGCTTTAGTTTAGTCTTAGTTTAGTGTTTTAGTTTAGAGTGTTAGTTTAGTTTAAACTTAGTTTAGAGTTTTAGTTAGGGTTGTAATTTAGTTTAGTTTTAGTTTATAGTTTTAGTTTAATTTAGTTTTAGCATAGAGTTTTAGTTTAGAGTTTTAATTTAGTTTAGTTTTGGTTTAGAGCTTTAGCTAGAGTTTTAGTTTAGCTTTAGTTTGGAGTTTCAATTTATATTTTATGTTTAGCTTAATTTTTAGTTTAGTTTAGTTTTAGTTTAGAGTTTTAGTTTAGATTTTTAGTTTAGAAATTTATTTTAGATTTTTAGTTTAGAACTTTAGTCTAGAATTCTAGTTTAGAATTTTAGTCTAGAATTTTAGCGTAGAATTTTAGTCTAGAATTTTAGTTTAGTGTTTTAATTTAGAGTTTTAGTTTAGAGTTTTAGTTTAGTTTTAGTTTAGAGTTTTAGTTTAGAGTTTTAGTTTAATTTTAGTTTAGAGTTTTAATAGAGTTTTAGTTTAGAGTTTTAGTTTCGATTTAATTTAGTTTAGTTTCAGTTTTTTAGTTTAGTTAGAGTTTTAGTTTAATTTAGAGTTTTAGTTCAGAGTTTTAATTTAGGGTTTTAGTTTATTAGTTTAGAGTTTTAGTTTAGAGTTTTGATTTATAATTTTAGTTTAAAGTTTTAGCTTAAAGTGTAAGTTTTAGTTTTAGTTTAGTTTTAGTTAAGAGTTTTGGCTTAGAGTTTTAATTTAGAATTTTAGTTTAATCCAGTTTTAGTTTTGAGTTTTAGTTTAGTTTTAGTTTAGAGTTTTATTTTAGTTTAGTTTAGAGCTTTATTTAGAGTTTTAGTTTAGACTTTCAATTTAGATTTTTAGTTTAGTTTAGTTTTAGTTAAAAGTCTTAGTTTAGTTTTAGTTTAGAGCATTAGTTTAGTTTTAGTTTATAATTCTAGTTAAAGTTTTAATTTAGTTTTTGTTTAGAGTTTCAGTTTGGAGTTTTAATTTAGAGTTTTAATTTAGTTTTAGTTAAGTTTAGTTTCAGTTTAGAGTTTTAGTTTAGTTCTAGTTTAGACTTGCAATCTTGATTTTTAATTTAGTTTATTTTTAGTTTAGAGTTTTAGTTTAGTTTAGTTTTACTTTAGAATTTCAGTTTAGTTTAGTTTTAGTTAAGATTTTCAGTTTAGATTTTTAGTTTATAATTTTATTTTAGATTTTCAGTTTAGAATTTTATTTTAGAATTTAACTTGGATTTTTAGTTTAGAATTTGAGTTTAGCGTATTAATTTAGAGTTTTAGTTTAGGGTTTAGTTATGTTTTTGTTTAGAGTTTTTAGTTTTAGTTTAGAGTTTTAGTTTGAGTTTTAGTTTAGTTTTAATTGATTTTTAGTTAAGAGTTTTAATTAGAGTTGTTGTTAAGTTTTAGTTAAGAGATTTTGTTTAGAATTTAATTTAGAGTTTTAGTTTAGTTTAGTTTTAGTTTAATGTTTTAGTTTAGTGTGTTAGTTTAGTTTAAATTTAGTTTAGAGTTTTAGTTAGGGTTGTAGTTTAGTTTAGTTTTAGTTTATAGTTTGAGTTTAGTTTAGTTGGAGTTTTAATTTGGAGTTTTAGTTTAGAGTTTTAGTTTAGTTTTAGTCTAGAGTTTTAGTTTAGAGTTTTAGTTTAATTTTAGTTTAGAGTTTTAGTTTCGATTTAATTTAGTTTAGTTACAGTTTAAATTTTTAGTTAGAGTTTTAGTTTAGTTTAGAGTTTTAGTTCAGAGTTTTAATTTAGAGTTTTAGTTTATTAGTTTAGAGTTTTAATTTAGAGTTTTAATTTATAGTTTTAGTTTAAAGCTTTAGCTTAAAGTGTAAGTTAGAGTTTCAGTTTATTTTTAGTTTAGAGTTTTAGTTTAGTTTAGTTTAGAGTTTTATTTAGAGTTTTAGTTTAGACTTTCAATTTAGATTTTTAGTTTAGTTTAATTTTAGTTAAAAGTCTTATTTTTGTTTTAGTTTAGAGTTTTAGTTTAGAATTTTAGTTAAGAGCTTTAGTTTAGGGTTTAGTTGTGTGTTAGTTTATTTTAGTTTTAGTTAAGCGTCTTAGTTAGAGTTCTAGTTTAGTTTTAGTTAAGAGTTTTTGTTTAGAGTTTTACTTTCGAGTTTTAGTTTAGTTCTATTTTAGTTTTAGTTTAGTGTTTTCGTTAGAGTTTAAATTTAGAGTTATTGTTAGCGTTTTAGTTTACCTTTAGTTTATTTTCAGTTTCGATTTTTAGCATAGTTTATTTGTAGTTTAGCGTTTTAATTTAGTTTTTTTTAAGAGTTCTAGTTAGAGTTTTAGTTAGTTTTAGGTTAGTTTTAGTTAAGAGTTTTAGTTTAAAAATTAATTAGGGTTTTAGTTAAAACCAGTTTTAATTTAGTGTTATAGTTTAGAGCATTAGTTTAGTTTAGTTTAGTTTAGAGTTTTAGTTAGTGTTATAGTTTAGTTTTAGTTTAGACTTTCAATTTAGATTTTTAATTTAGTTTAGTTTTAGTTTAGAGTTTTAGTTTATAGTTTTAGTTTAGAATTTTAGTTTAGTTTTAGTTTAGAGTCTTAGTTAGAGTTTCAGTTTAGATTTAGTTTTGAGTTTCGATTACGATTTTTAGTTTAGTTTAGTTTTAGTTTAGTTTAGTTTTAGTTTGGTTTAGGTATTTAGTTTATAATTTTAGTTTAGAGTTTAAGTTTAAAATTTTAGTGTAGAGTTTCAATTTAGTTTAGAGCTCTAGTTTAGAGTTTTAATTTAGAGTTTTAGTTTAGAATTTTAGTTTAGAGTTTTAATGTAGAATTTTAGTTTAGAATATTAGTTTAGAGTTTTAGTTTAGAGTATTAGCTTAGAGTTTTAGTTTAAACACTTGGATTAAAGTTTTAGTTAGAGTTTTAGTTTTGTTTAGTTTAATTTTAGTTAAGAGTTTTAGTTTAGAGTTATAGTTTGAGTTTTAGTTTAATTTAGAGTTTTAGATTAGAGTTTTAATTTAGAGTTTTAGCATATTAGTTTGGAGTTTTAGTTTAGAGTCTTAGCTTAGAGTTTTAGTTTAGAGTTTTAGCTTATAGTTTTATCTAGGGTTTTAGTTTAGTTTTAGTTTAGTTTTAGTTTAGTTTTAGTTAGGAGTTTTAGGTTACAGTTTTAATTTAGTATTTTAGTTTAGTTTAGTTTTAGTTTATAGTTTTAGTTTATTTTAGTTTTAGTTTAGACTTTTGGTTTAGTTTTAGTTAAGAGTTTTTGTTTAGAGTTTTAATTTAGAGTTTTAGCTTAGAGTTTTAGTTTAGAGTTTTAGTTTGTTTTAATTTAGTTTTATTTAGTTTAGTTTTAGTTTAGTGTTTTCGTTAGTGTTTTAGTTTAGAGTTTTTAGTTGAGTTTTAGTTTAGAGTTTTTAGTTGAGTTTTAGTTTAGTTTAAGTTTAGTTTAGTTTAGTTTTAGTTTAGAGTTTTAGTTAGAGTTTTAGTTTACCTTCAGTTTAGTTTCACTTTAGATTTTTATCTTGTTTTAGTTTTATTTTAGCGTTTTAATTTAGAGTTTTAGTTTAGTTTTTGTTGAGATTTTTAGTTAGAGTTTTAGTTTAGTTTTAATTTATTTTGAGTTAAGAGTTTTAGTTAGAGTTTTAGTTTAGTTTTAGTTAAGAGTTTTATTTTAGAATTTAATTTAGAGTTTTAGTTTAGCTTAGTTTTTTGGCAGAGTTTTAATTCAAAGTTTTAGTTTAATTTAGTTTTATTTTAGAGTTTTAATTAGAGTTTTAGTGTAGGTTTAGTTTTTAGATTTTCACTTTAGATTTATAGGTTAGTTTAGTCTAAGGTTAGTGTTTTAATTTAGAGTTTTAGTCTATGAGTTTAGTGTTTTAGTTTAGAGTTTAGCTTGGAGTTTTAGTTTAAAGTTTTAGATTAAAGTTTTAGTTAGAGTTTTAGTTTAGTTGCGGTTCAGTTTTAGTAAAGATTTTTAGTTTGGAGTTTTAATTTAAGGTTTTAATTTAGAGTTTTAGTTAAGAGTTTTAGTTTAGATTTTTAATTTAGAGTTTTATTTTGTTAGTCTAGAATTTCAGATTAGAATCTTAGCTTAGAGTTTTAGTTTAGAGTTTTAGCTTAAAGTTTTAGTTAGAGTTTTAGTTTAATTTTAGTTTAGAGTTTTAATTTAGAGGTTTAGTCTCTTAGTTTAGAGTTTTAGTTTAGTGTCTTTGCTTAGAGTTTTAGTATAGAGTTTTAGCTTAAAGTTTTGGTTAGTTTTAGTTTAGTTTTATTTAAGTTTTGGTTAAAGTTGAGTTTTAGTTTAGTTTTATTTTGGTTTAGTTTTAGTTTAGAGTTTTAGCTTAGAGTTTTAGTTAGAGTTTTAGTTTAGTATTAGTTTAGTTTTAATTAAGAGTTTCAGTTATACTTTTAACTTTATTAGTTTATTTTAGTTTTAGTTTAGAGTTCTAGTTAGAGTCTTAGTTTAGTTTTAGTTTAGTTTTAGTTAAGAGTCCTAGTTTAGTTTAAATTTTTTTTTTAGTTTAGTATTTAATATAGATTTTTTGTTTAACTTAGTTTTAGTCCAGAGTTTTAGTTTAGTGTTTTAGTTTAAAGTATTAGTTTAGTTTAGTTTTAGTTTTTAGTTTTAGTAAATTTTAGTTTAATTTACACTTTCAATTTAGATTATTAGTTTAGTTTAGTTTTAGTTTAGAGTATAAGTTTATTTAATTTTAGTTTACAGTTTTAGTTTAATTTTGGTTTAGAGTTTTAGTTTAGTTTAGTTTAGTTTTAGTTTAGTGTTTCAATTTAGATTTTTAGTTTAGTTTAGTTCTAGTTTGGTTTAGTTTTTGTTTGGAGTTTTAGTTTAGATTTTTATTTTAGAATTTTAGTTTAGAGTTTTAGTTTATAATTTTATTGCAAGTTTTAGTTTAGATTTTAAATTTATAATTTAATTCGTTTAGAGTTTTAGTTTAGAGTCTTAGCTTAGAGTTTTGGTTAAAGTTGAGTTTTAGTTTTGTTTAGTTTTAGCTTAGAGTTTTAGTTAGAGTTTTAGTTTAGTTTTAGTTTAGTTTTAATTAAGATTTTTAGTTTATACTTTTAACTTAGAGTTTTAGTTAGGTTTAGTTCAGATTTTTAATTTAGTTTTAGTTTTGAGTTTGAGTTTAGAATTTTGATTTAGCTTAGTTTTATTTTAGAGTATTAGTTAGAGTTTTAGTTTATTTTTAGTTTACACTTTCAATTTAGATTATTAGCTTATTTTAGTTTCAGTTTAGAGTTTAAGTTTAGTTTAGTTTTAGTTTAGTTTTAGTTTAGAGTTTCAATTTAGATTTTTAGTTTAGTTTAGTTCTAGTTTGGTTTAGTGTTTGTTTGGAGTTTTAGTTTAGATTTTTAGTTTCAAATTTTATTTTAGAGTTTTAGTTTTGAATTTTAGTGCAAGTTTTAGTTTATTTAAGAGCTATAGTTTAAAATAATTTAGAGTTTTAGTTTAGAATTTTAGTTTAGAGTTTTAGTTTAAAGTTTTAGTGTTTAGTTTTAGTTTAGAACATTAGGTAAGAGTTTTAGTTTAGAGTTTTAGTTTAGGATTTTAGTTTAGAGTTTTAATTTAGAGTTTTAGTCTATTAGTTTAGAGTTTAAGTTTGGAGTCTTAGTTTAGAGTTCCAGTTTAGAGTTTTAGCTTAAAGTTTTAGTTAGAGTTTTAGTTTAGTTTTAGTTTAGAGTTTTAATTTAGAGTTTTAGTCTCTTAGTTTAGAGTTTTAGTTTAGAGTCTTAGCTTAGAGTTTTAGTTTAGAGTTTTAGCTTAAAGTTTTGGTTAGAGTTTTAGTTTAGTTTTAGTTTAGTTTTATTTAAGAAATTTAGTTTAGAGTTTTAATTTATAGTTTCAGTTTAGTTTAGTTTTAGTTTAGATTTTTAGTGTATTCTAGTTTTAGTTTAGAGTTTTAGTTAGAGTTTTAGTTTACTTTTAGTTTAGACTTTCAATTTAGATTTTTAGTTTAGTTTAGTTTTAGTTTAGAGTTTTAGTTTAATTTTAGTTTAGAATTTTAGTTTAGTTTTAATTTGGAGTAAAAATTAAGATTTTAGTTTAGTTTTAGTTTAGTTTGGTTCTAGTTAAGAGTTTTAGTTTAGATTTTTAGTTTATAATTTTAGTTTATATTTTTAGTTTAGAATTTTAGTTTAGAATTTTAATGTATAGTTTTAGTTTAGTTTAGAGCTATAGTTTGGAGTTTTAATTTAGAGTTTTAGTTTATAATTTTAGTTTAGAATTTTAGTAATGAGTTTTAGTGTAGAGTTTTAGTTTAGAATATTAGTTTAGATTTTCAGTGTAGAGTTTTTAGTGCAGTTTTAGTTTAGAGTTTTAGTTAGAAATTTAGTTTACCTTTAGTTTAGTTTCACTTTAGTTTGAATTTAGAATTTTTGTTTAGAGTTTTAATTTAGAGTTTTATTCGTTTAAAGTTTTAGTTTAGAGACATAGCTTAGATTTTTGGTTAAAGTTGAGTTTTAGTTTAGTTTTAGTTTAGAGTTTTAATTTAGTTTTAATTTAGAGTTTTAGTTAGAGTTTTAGTTTAGTTTTGTTTTAGTTTAGAGCTTTAGTTTAGTTTAGTTTTAGTTTAGAATTTTAGAGTAGAGTTTTAGGTTAGTTTAGAGCTATAATTTGGAGTTTTAATTTAGAGTTTTTGTTTATAATTTTAACTTAGAATTTTAGTAATGAGTTTTAGTGTAGAGATTTAGTTTAGAATATTAGTTTAGATTTTTAGTTTAGAGTTTTTAGTGTAGTTTTAGCTTAGAGATTTAGTTAGAAATATAGTTTACCTTTAGTTTAGTTTCACTTTAGTTTCAATTTAGAATTTTTGTTTAGAGTTTTAATTTAGAGTTTTATTCGTTTAAAGTTTTAGTTTAGAGTCTTAGCTTAGAGTTTTGGTTAAAGTTGAGCTTTAGTTTAGTTTTATTTTAGTTTAGTTTTAATTTAGAGTTTTAGCTTAGAGTTTTAGTTTAGTTTTAGTTTAGTTTTAATTAAGAGTTTCAGTTATACTTTTAACTTTATTAGTTTATTTTAGTTTTAGTTTAGAGTTTAAGGTTAGTTTAATTTTAGTTTAGTTTTAGTATAGAGTTTCAATTTAGATTTTTAGTTTAGTTTAGTTTTAGTTTGGTTTAGTTTTTTTTGGAGTTTTAGTTTAGATTTTTAGTTTCAAATTTTATTTTAGAGTTTTAGTTTAGAATTTTAGTGCAAGTCTTAGTTTAGTTTAGAAGTATAGTTTAAAATAATTTAGAGTTTTAGTTTAGAATTTTAATTTAGAGTTTTATTTTAGAACATTTGTTCAGAGTTTTAGTTTAGAGTTTTAGTTTAGGGTTTTAGTTTAGAGTTTCAATTTAGATTTTTAATTTAGTTTAGTTTTAGTTTGGTTTAGTTTTTGTTTGGAGTTTTAGTTTAGATTTTTAATTAAGGATTCTAGTTTAGAGTTTTAGTTTAGAATTTTAGTGCAAGTTTTAGTTTAGTTTAGAACTATAGTTTAAAATAATTTAGAGTTTTAGTTTAGAATTTTAGTTTAGAGTTTTAGTTTAAAGTTTTAGTGTAGAGTTTTAGTTTAGATTATTAGTTAAGAATTTTAGTTTAGAGTTTTAGTTTAGGGTTTTTGTTTAGAATTTTAATTTAGGTTTTTAGTCTATTAGTTTATAGTTTCAGTTTAGAGTCTGAGTTTAGAGTTCTAGTTTAGAGTTTTAGCTTAAAGTTTTAGTTAGAGTTTTAGTTTAGTTTTACTTTAGAGTTTAAATTTAAGGTTTTAGTCTCTTAGTTTAGAGTTTTAGTTTATAGTCTTAGCTTAGAGTTTTAGCAGGAGTTTTAGTTTAGGTTTAGTTTTGAGTTTCTATTTAGAGTTTTAGTTTAATTTAGGTTTAGTTTAGTTTAGTTTTAGTTTAGAGTTTCAGTCTATGAGCATAGAGTTTTAGTTTAGAGTTTTAGTCTACTGGATTAGAGTTTTAGTTTAGAGTCTTAGCTTAGAGTTCTAGTTTAGATTTTTAGCTTAAAGTTTTAGTTAAAGTTTTAGTTGAATTTTAGTTTAGAGTTTTAATTTAGTGTTTTAGTCTCTTAGTTTAGAGTTTTAGTTTAGAGTTTTAGCCTAGAGTTTAAGTTTAGAGTTTTAGCTTAATGTTTTGGTTAAAGTTTTAGTTTAGTTTAGTTTTATTTAAGAATTTTAGCTTAGAGTTTTAATTTAGAGTTTTAGTTTAGTTTAAGTTTAGAGTTTTAGTTTATTTTTAGATTTAGTTTAGAGTTTTAGTTAGAGTTTTAGTTTAGCATTAGTTTAGACTTTCAATTTAAATTTTTAATTTAGTTCAGTTTTAGCTTAGTTTAGTTTTAGTTTAGAATTTTAGTTTAGTTTTAGTTTATAGTTTTAATTTAGTTTTAATTTAGTTTTAGTTAGAGTTTTAGTTTAGTTTAGTTTTAGTTTAGAGCTTTAGTTTAGTTTAGTTTTAGTTTAGAATTTTAAAGTAGAGTTTTAGTTTAGTTTAGAGCTATAGTTTGGAGTTTTAATTTAGAGTTTTAGTTTATAATTTTAATTTAGAATTTTAGTAGTGAGTTTTAGTGTAGAGTTTTAGTTTAGAATATTAGTTTAGATTTTTAGTTTAGAGTTTTAGCTTAGTTTTAGTTTATAGTTTTAGTTAGAAATTTAGTTTACCTTTAGTTTAGTTTCACTTTAGTTTGAATTTAGTTTAGAGTTTAAATTTAGAGTTTTAGTCTCTTAGTTTAGAGTTTTACTTTATGGTTTTAGTTTAGAGTTTTAGTTTAGAGTTTTATTTTAGGGTTTTGGTTTAAAGTTTTAGTTTAGAGTTTTAGTTTAATTTTAGTTTAGAGTTTTAGTTTCGATTTAATTTAGTTTAGTTTCAGTTTAAATTTTTAGTTAGAGTTTTAGTTTAGTTTAGAGTTTTAGTTCAGAGTTTTAATTTAGAGTTTTAGTTTATTGGTATAGAGTTTTAGTTTAGAGTTTTAATTTATAGTTTTAGTTTAAAGCTTTAGCTTAAAGTGTAAGTTAGAGTTTCAGTTTAGTTTTAGTTTAGAGTTTTAGTTTAGTTTAGTTTAGAGTTTTATTTAGAGTTTTAGTTTAGACTTTCAATTTAGATTTTTAGTTTAGTTTAGTTGTAGTTAAAAGTCTTATTTTTGTTTTATTTTAGAGTTTTAGTTTAGAATTTTAGTTAAAAGCTTTAGTTTAGGGTTTAGTTGTTTGTTAGTTTATTTTAGTTTTAGTTAAGCGTCTTAGTTAGAGTTTTAGTTTAGTTTTACTTAAGAGTTTTTGTTTAGAGTTTTACTTTCGAGTTTTAGTTTAGTTCTAGTTTAGTTTTAGTTTAGTGTTTTCGTTAGCGTTTAAATTTAGAGTTATTGTTAGCGTTTTAGTTTACCTTTAGTTTATTTTCAGAATCGATTTTTAGCATAGTTTATTTGTAGTTTAGCGTTTTAATTTAGTTTTAGTTAAGAGTTCTAGTTAGAGTTTTAGTTAGTTTTAGTTTAGTTTTAGTTAAGAGTTTTAGTTAAAAAATTAATTTAGGGTTTTAGTTAAAACCAGTTTTAATTTAGTGTTATAGTTTAGAGCATTAGTTTAGTTTAGTTTAGAGTTTTAGTTAGTGTTATAGTTTAGTTTTAGTTTAGACTTTCAATTTAGATTTTTAATTTAGTTTAGTTTTAGTTTAGAGTTTTAGTTTATAGTTTTAGTTTAGAATTTTAGTTTAGTTTTACTTTAGAGTCTTAGTTAGAGTTTCAGTTTAGATTTAGTTTTGAGTTTCGATTACGATTTTTAGTTTAGTTTAGTTTTAGTTTAGTTTAGTTTTTGTTTAGTTTAGGTATTTAGTTTAGAATTTTAGTTTAGAGTTTAATTTTATAATTTTAGTATAGAGTTTTAATTTAGTTTAGAGCTTTAGTTTTGAGTTTTAATTTAGATTTTTAGTTTAGAATTTTAATTTAAAGTTTTAGTTTAGAGTTTTAATGTAGAATTTTAGTTTAGAATATTAGTTTCGAGTTTTATTTTAGAGTATAAGCTTAGAGTTTTAGTTTAAACATTTAGATTAAAGTTTTAGTTAGAGTTTTAGTTTAGTTTAGTTTAATTTTAGTTAAGAGTTTTAGTTTAGAGTTGTAGTTTGAGTTTTAGTTTAATTTAGAGTTTCAGATTAGAGTTTTAATTTAGAGTTTTAGCCTATTAGTTTGGAGTTTTAGTTTAGAGTCTTAGCTTAGAGTTTTAGTTTAGAGTTTTAGCTTACAGTTTTATCTAGGGTTTTAGTTTAGTTTTAGTTTAGTTTTAGTTAGGAGTTTTAGGTTACAGTTTTAATTTAGTATTTTAGTTTAGTTTAGTTTTAGTTTATAGTTTTAGTTTATTTTAGTTTTAGTTTAGACTTTTAGTTTAGTTTTAGTTAAAAGTTTTTGTTTAGAGTTTTAATTTAGAGTTTTAGCTTAGAGTTTTAGTTTAGAGTTTTAGTTTGTTTTAATTTAGTTTTATTTAGTTTAGTTTTAGTTTAGTATTTTCGTTAGAGTTTTAGTTTAGAGTTTTTAGTTGAGTTTTAGTTTAGTTTAAGTTTAGTTTAGTTTTAGTTTAGTTTTAGTTTAGAGTTTTAGTTAGAGTTTTAGTTTACCTTCAGTTTAGTTTCACTTTAGATTTTTATCTTGTTTTAGTTTTAGTTTAGCGTTTTAATTTAGAGTTTTAGTTTAGTTTTTGTTGAGATTTTTAGTTAGAGTTTTAGTTTAGTTTTAATTTAGTTTCAGTTAAGAGTTTTAGTTAGAGTTTTAGTTTAGTTTTAGTTAAGAGTTTTATTTTAGAATTTAATTTGAAGTTTTAGTTTAGCTTAGTTTTATGGCAGAGTTTTAATTTAAAGTTTTAGTTTAATTTAGTTTTAGTTTAGAGTTTTAGTTAGAGTTTTAGTTTAGGTTTAGTTTTTAGATTTTCAATTTAGATTTTTAGGTTAGTTTAGTCTAAGGTTAGTTTAGTTTTAATTTAGAGTTTTAGTCTATGAGTTTAGTGTTTTGTTTTGGAGTTTTAGCTTGGAGTTTTAGTTTAAAGTTTTAGATTAAAGTTTTAGTTAGAGTTTTAGTTTAGTTGCGGTTCAGTTTTAGTAAAGATTTTTAGTTTGGAGTTTTAATTTAAGGTTTTAATTTAGAGTTTTAGTTAAGAGTTTTAGTTTAGATTTTTAATTTAGAGTTTTATTTTGTTAGTCTAGAATTTCAGATTAGAGTCTTAGCTTAAAGTTTTAGTTTAGAGTTTTAGCTTAAAGTTTTAGTTAGAGTTTTATTTTAATTTTAGTTTAAAGTTTTAATTTAGAGGTTTAGTTTCTTAGTTTAGAGTTTTAGTTTAGTGTCTTTGCTTAGAGTTTTAGTATAGAGTTTTAGCTTAAAGTTTTGGTTAGTTTTAGTTTAGTTTTATTTAAGTTTTGGTTAAAGTTGAGTTTTAGTTTAGTTTTATTTTGGTTTAGTTTTAGTTTAGAGTTTTAGCTTAGAGTTTTAGTTAGAGTTTTAGTTTAGTATTAGTTTAGTTTT
Source organism: Artemia sp. Qi Xiang Cuo (assembly GCF_049724085.1). Classification (NCBI taxonomy): domain Eukaryota; kingdom Metazoa; phylum Arthropoda; class Branchiopoda; order Anostraca; family Artemiidae; genus Artemia; species Artemia sp. Qi Xiang Cuo. The sequence continues at coordinate 65,860,409 of NC_142801.1, forward strand.
AATTAAGAGTTTCAGTTATACTTTTAACTTTATTAGTTTATTTTAGTTTTAGTTTAGAGTTCTAGTTAGAGTCTTAGTTTAGTTTTAGTTTAGTTTTAGTTAAGAGTCTTTGTTTAGTTTAAATTTTTTTTAGTTTAGTATTTAATTTAGATTTTTTGTTTAACTTAGTTTTAGTGCAGAGTTTTAGTTTAGTGTTTTAGTTTAAAGTATTAGTTTAGTTTAGTTTTAGTTTAGAGTTTTAGTAAGTTTTAGTTTAATTTACACTTTCAATTTAGATTATTAGTTTAGTTTAGTTTTAGTTTAGAGTATAAGTTTATTTAATTATGGTTTAGAGTTATAGTTTAATTTTAGTTTAGAGTTTTAGTTTAGTTTAGTTTAGTTTTAGTTTAGTGTTTCAATTTAGATTTTTAGTTTAGTTTAGTTCTAGTTTGGTTTAGTTTTTGTTTGGAGTTTTAGTTTAGATTTTTATTTTAGAATTTTAGTTTAGAGTTTTAGTTTATAATTTTATTGCAAGTTTTAGTTTAGAGTTTCAATTTAGAATTTAATTCGTTTAGAGTTTTAGTTTAGAGTCTTAGCTTAGAGTTTTGGTTAAAGTTGAGTTTTAGTTTTGTTTAGTTTTAGCTTAGAGTTTTAGTTAGAGTTTTAGTTTAGTTTTAGTTTAGTTTTAACTAAGAGTTTTAGTTTATACTTTTAACTTAGAGTTTTAGTTAGGTTTAGTTCAGATTTTTAATTTAGTTTTAGTTTTGAGTTTGAGTTTAGAATTTTGATTTAGCTTAGTTTTATTTTAGAGTTTTAGTTAGAGTTTTAGTTTATTTTTAGTTTAAACTTTTAATTTAGATTATTAGCTTATTTTAGTTTTAGTTTAGAGTTTAAGTTTAGTTTAGTTTTAGTTTAGTTTTATTTTAGAGTTTCAATTTAGATTTTTAGTTTAGTTTAGTTTTAGTTTGGTTTAGTGTTTGTTTGGAGTTTTAGTTTAGATTTTTAGTTTAGAATTTTAGTTTAGAGTATTAGTTTTTAATTTTAGTGCAAGTTTTAGTTTATTTAAGAGCTATAGTTTAAAATAATTTAAAGTTTTAGTTTAGAATTTTAGTTTAGAGTTTTAGTTTAAAGTCTTAGTGTATAGTTTTAGTTTAGAACATTATATAAGAGTTTTAGTTTAAAGTTTTAGTTTAGGGTTTTAGTTTAGAGTTTTAATTTAGAGTTTTAGTCTATTAGTTTAGAGTATCAGTTTAGAGTCTTAGTTTAGATTTCTAGTTTAGAGTTTCAGTTTAAAGTTTTCGTTAGAGTTTTAGTTTAGCTTTAGTTTAGAGTTTTAGTTTAGAGTATTAGTTTAGAATTTGACTATAGAATTTCAGTTTAGAGTATTAGTTTAGAGTCTTAGTTTAGAGTTTTAGTTTAGTTTTAGTTTAGTTATATTTAAGAAATTTAGTTTAGAGTTTTAATTTATAGTTTCAGTTTAGTTTAGTTTTAGTTTAGATATTTAGTGTATTCTAGTTTTAGTTTAGAGTTTTAGTTAGAGTTTTAGTTTACTTTTAGTTTAGACTTTCAATTTAGATTTTTAGTTTAGTTTAGTTTTAGTTTAGAGTTTTAGTTTAGTTTACTTTTAGTTTAGAATTTTAGTTTAGTTTTAATTTGGAGTAAAAATTAAGATTTTAGTTTAGTTTTAGTTTAGTTTTGTTCTAGTGAAGAGGTTTAGTTCAGATTTTTAGTTTTTAATTTTAGTTTAGATTTTTAGTTTAGAATTTTAGTTTAGAATTTTAATGTATAGTTTTAGTTTAGTTTAGAGCTATAGTTTGGAGTTTTAATTTAGAGTTTTTTTTTTAATTTTAATTTAGAATTTTGGTAATGAGTTTTAGTGTAGAGTTTTAGTTTAGAATATTAGTTTAGATTTTCAGTTTAGAGTTTTTAGTGTAGTTTTAGTTTAGAGTTTTAGTTAGAAATTTAGTTTACCTTTAGTTTAGTTTCACTTTAGTTTGAATTTAGAATTTTTGTTTAAAGTTTTAATTTAGAGTTTTATTCGTTTAAAGTTTTAGTTTAGAGTCTTAGCTTAGAATTTTGGTTAAAATTGAGTTTTAGTTTAGTTTTATTTTGGTTTAGTTTTAGTTTAGAGTTTTAGCTTAGATTTTTAGTTAGAGTTTTAGTTTAGTTTTAGTTTAGTTTTAATTAAGAGTTTCAGTTATACTTTTAACTTTATTAGTTTATTTTAGTTTTAGTTTAGAGTTTAAGGTTAGTTTAGTTTTAGTTTAGTTTTATTTTATAGTTTCAATTTAGATTTTTAGTTTAGTTTAGTTTTAGTTTGGTTTAGTTTTTTTTGGAGTTTTAGTTTAGATTTTTAGTTTCAAATTTTATTTTAGAGTTTTAGTTTAGAATTTTAGTGCAAGTCTTAGTTTAGTTTAGAGGTATAGTTTAAAATAATTTAGAGTTTTAGTTCAGAATTCTAGTTTAGAGTTTTAGTTTAGAACATTAGTTAAGAGTTTTAGTTTAGAGTTTTAGTTTAGGGTTTTAGTTTAGAGTTTTAATTTAGAGTTTTAGTCTATTAGTTTAAATTTTTAGTTTAGAGTTTCAATTTAGATTTTTAATTTAGTTTAGTTTTAGTTTGGTTTAGTTTTTGTTTGGAGTTTTAGTTTAGATTTTTAATTAAGGATTCTAGTTTAGAGTTTTAGTTTAGAATTTTAGTGCAAGTTTTAGTTTAGTTTAGAACTATAGAGTAAAATAATTTAGAGTTTTAGTTTAGAATTTTAGTTTAGAGTTTTAGTTTAAAGTTTTAGTGTAGAGTTTTAGTTTAGAACATTAGTTAAGAGTTTTAGTTTATAGTTTTAGTTTAGGGTTTTAGTTTAGAATTTTAATTTAGATTTTTAGTCTATTAGTTTATAGTTTCAGTTTAGAGTCTTATTTTAGAGTTCTAGTTTAGAGTTTTAGCTTAAAGTTTTAGTTAGAGTTATAGTTTAGTTTTAGTTTAGAGTTTAAATTTAAGGTTTTAGTCTCTTAGTTTAGAGTTTTAGTTTATAGTCTTAGCTTAGAGTTTTAACAGGAGTTTTAGTTTAGGTTTAGTTTTGAGTTTCTATTTAGAGTTTTAGTTTAATTTAGTTTTAGTTTAGTTTAGTTTTAGTTTAGAGTTTTAGTCTATGAGCTTAGAGTTTTAGTTTAGAGTTTTAGTTTAGAGTTTTAGTTTAGAGTTTTAATTTAGAGTTTTAGTCTACTGGATTAGAGTTTTAGTTTAGAGTCTTAGCTTAGAGTTCTAGTTTAAATTTTTAGCTTAAAGTTTTAGTTTAGTTTTAGTTTAGAGTTTTAATTTAGTGTTTTAGTCTCTTAGTTTAGAGTTTTAGTTTAGAGTCTTAGCCTAGAGTTTTAGTTTAGAGTTTTAGCTTAATGTTTTGGTTAAAGTTTTAGTTTAGTTTAGTTTTATTTAAGAATTTTAGCTTAGAGTTTTAATTTAGAGTTTTAGTTTAGTTTTAGTTTAGAGTTTTAGTTTATTTTTAGTTTTAGTTTAGAGTTTTAGTTAGAGTTTTAGTTTAGTATTAGTTTAGACTTTCAATTTAAATTTTTAATTTAGTTCAGTTTTAGCTTAGTTTAGTTTTAGTTTAGAATTTTAGTTTAGTTTTAGTTTATAGTTTTAATTTAGTTTTAATTTAGAGTTTTAGTTATAGTTTTACTTTAGTTTAGTTTTAGTTTAGAGTTTTAGTTTAGTTTATTTTTTGTTTAGAATTTTAAAGTAGATTTTTAGTTTAGTTTAGTGCTATAGTTTGGAGTTTTAATTTAGAGTTTTAGTTTATAATTTTAATTTAGAATTTCAGTAGTGAGTTTTAGTGTAAGGTTTTAGTTTAGAATATTAGTTTAGATTTTTAGTTTAGAGTTTTAGCTTAGTTTTAGTTTATAGTTTTAGTTAGAAATTTAGTTTACCTTTAGTTTAGTTTCACTTTAGTTTGAATTTACTTTAGAGTTTTAGTTTAGTTTTAGTTTAGAGTTTAAATTTAGAGTTTTAGTCTCTTAGTTTAGAGTTTTAGTTTAGAGTCTTAGCTTAGAGTTTTAGTTTAGAGTTTTAGCTTAAAGTGTTGGTTAGAGTTTTAGTTTAGTTTTAGTTCAGTTTTATTTAAGAAATCTAGTTTAGAGTTTTAATTTATAGTTTTGATTTATTTTAGTTTTAGTTTAGATTTTTAGTTTATTTTAGTTTTAGTTTCGAGTTTTAGTTTAATTTTAGTTTAGACTTTCAATTTAGATTTTTAGTTTGGTTTAGTTTTAGTTTAGAGTTTTAGTTTAGTTTAGATTTAGCTTAGAGTCTTAGCTTAAAGCTTTAGTTAGAGTTTTAGTTTAGTTTAGTTTAGTTTTACTTTAGAGCTTTAGTTTAGTTTAGTTTTTGTTTAGAATTTTAGTTTAGTTTTAGTTTTGAGTTTTAATTTAGTTTTAGTTTTGAAATTTAATTTAGTTTTAGTTTTGTTCAGAGTTTTAGTTTAAATTTTTAACTTAAAGTTTTAGTTAGAATTTTAGTTTAGTTTTAGTTAAGAATTTTTGTTTAGAGTTTTAGTTTAGAGTTTTGGTTTAAGAGTTTTAGTCTAATTTTGGTTTAGAGTTCTAGTTAGAGTTTTAGTTTAGTTTTAGTTTAGTTTTAGTTAAGAGTTTTAGTTATAGTTTTCGTTTAGTTTTAAATTTTTTTTAATTTAGTATTTAATTTAGATAATTTGTTTAACTTAGTTTTAGTTTAGAGTTTTAGTTTAGTTTTAGTCTAGTGTTTTAGTTTAAAGTATTAGTTTAGTTTAGTTTTAGTTTAGACTTTTAGTTTAGTTTTAGTTTAGAATTTTAATTTAGAGTTTTAGTTTAATCAAATTTTAGTTTAAAGTTTTAGTTAGAGTTTCAGTTTAGGTTTAGTTTGGAGTTTCTATTCAAATTTTTAGTTTAATTTAGTTTTAGTTTAGTTTAGTTTTAGTTTAGAGTTTTAGTCTATGAGTTTAGAGTTTTAGTTTAGAGTCTTAGCCTAGAGTTTTAGTTTAAAGTTTTAGATTAAAGTATTAGTTATAGTTTTAGTTAAGTTTTAGTTGAACATTTTATTTTAGAGTTTTAGTTTAAAGTTTTAGTCTATTAGTTTAGAGTTTTAGTTTAGAGTCTTAGCTTAGAGTTATAGTTTAGATTTTTAGCTTAAAGTTTTAGTTCAGTTTTAGTTTACAGTTTTAATATAGAGTTTTAGTCTCTTTGTTTAGAGTTTTAGTTTAGAGTCTTAGCTCAGAGTTTTAGTTTAGAGTTTTAGCTTAAAGTTTTGGTTAAAGTTTTAGTTTAGTTTTAGTTTAGTTTTATTTAAGAATTTTATCTTAGAGTTTTAATTTAGAGTTTTTAGTTTAGAGTTTTAGTCTATTAGTTTAGAGTTTTTGTTTAGAGTCTTAGTTTAAGAGTTTTAGTTTAGTTTTAGTTTAGTTTTAGTTAAGAGTCTTAGTGAGAGTCTTTGTTTAGTTTAAAATTTTTTTTTAGTTTAGTATTTAATTTAGATTTTTTGTTTAACCTAGTTTTAGTGCAGAGTTTTAGTTTAGTTTTAGTTTAGTGTTTTAGTTTAAAGTATTAGTTTAGTTTAGTTTTAGTTTAGAGTTTTAGTAAGTTTTAGTTTAATTTACACTTTCAATTTAGATTATTAGTTTAGTTTAGTTTTAGTTTAGAGTATAAGTTTATTTTAGTTTTTGTTTAGAGTTTTAGTTTAATTTTAGTTTAGAGTTTTAGTTTAGTGTAGTTTAGTTTTAGTTTAGAGTTTCAATTTAGATTTTTAGTTTAGTTTAGTTCTACTTTGGTTTACTTTTTGTTTGGAGTTTTAGTTTAGATTTTTATTTTAGAATTTTAGTTTAGAGTTTTAGTTTATAATTTTAGTGCAAGTTTTAATTCTTTTAGTGTAGAGTTTTAGTTAGAAATTTAGTTTACCTTTAGTTTAGTTTAACTTTAGTTTAAATTTAGAATTTTTTTTTAGAGTTTTAATTTAGAGTTTTATTCTATCTTAGAGTTTTGGTTAAAGTTGAGTTTTAGTTTAGTTTTATTTTGGTTTAGTTTTAGTCTAGAGTATTAGCTTAGAGTTTTAGTTAGAGTTTTAGTTTAGTTTTAGTTTAGTTTTAATTAAGAGTTTCAGTTATACTTTTAACTTTATTAGTTTATTTTAGTTTTAGTTTAGAGTTTAAGGTTAGTTTAGTTTTAGTTTAGTTTTAGTTTAGAGTTTCAATTTAGATTTTTAGTTTAGTTTAGTTTTAATTTGGTTTAGTTTTTGTTTGGAGTTTTAGTTTAGATTTTTAGTTTAAAATTTTAGTATATAGTTTTAGTTTAGAATTTTAGTGCAAGTTTTAGTTTAGTTTAGAGCGATAGTTTAAAATAATTTAGAGTTTTTGTTTAGAAGTTTAGTTTAGAGTTTTAGTTTAGACCATTAGTTAAGAGTTTTAGTTTAGAGTTTTAGTTTAGGGTTTTAGTTTAGAGTTTTAATTTAGAGTTTTAGTCTATTAGTTTAAAGTTTTAGTTTAGAGTTTCGATTTAGATTTTTAATTTAGTTTAGTTTTAGTTTGGTTTAGTTTTGTTTGGAGTTTTAGTTTAGATTTTTAATTTAGGATTCTAGTTTAGAATTTTAGTTTAGAAATTTAGTGCAAGTTTCAGTTTAATTTAGAGCTATAGTTTAAAATAATTTAGAGCTTTAGTTTAGAATTTTAGTTTAGAGTTTTAGTTTAAAGTTTTAGTGTAGAGTTTTAGTTTAGAACATTAGTTAAGAGTTTTAGTTTAGAGTTTTAATTTAGAGTTTTAGTCTATTTGTTTAGAGTTTAATTTAGAGTCTCAGTTTAGAGTTTTAGTTTAGAGTTTTAGCTTAAAGTCTTAGTTAGAGTTTTTGTTTAGTTTTAATTTAGAGTTTTAGTTTAGTTTTAGTTTAGAGTTTTAGTTTATTTTTAGTTTTAGTTTAGAGTTTTAGTTAGAGTTTTAGTTTAGTATTAGTTTAGACTTTAAATTTAAATTTTTAATTTAGTTCAGTTTTAGCTTAGTTTAGTTTTAGTTTAGAGTTTTAGTTTAGTTTTAGTTTATAGTTTTAATTTAGTTTTAGTTTAGAGTTTTAGTTTATATTTTTACTTGAGTTTTAGTTTAGTTTTAGTTTAGAGTTTTAGTTTAGTTTATTTTTTGTTTAGAATTTTAAAGTAGAGTTTTAGTTTAGTTTAGTGCTATAGTTTGGAGTTTTAATTTAGAGTTTTAGTTTATAATTTTAATTTAGAATTTCAGTAGTGAGTTTTAGTGTAAGGTTTTAGTTTAGAATATTAGTTTAGATTTTTAGTTTAGAGTTTTAGCTTAGTTTTAGTTTATAGTTTTAGTTAGAAATTTAGTTTACCTTTAGTTTAGTTTCACTTTAGTTTGAATTTACTTTAGAGTTTTAGTTTAGTTTTAGTTTAGAGTTTAAATTTAGAGTTTTAGTCTCTTAGTTTAGAGTTTTAGTTTAGAGTCTTAGCTTAGAGTTTTAGTTTAGAGTTTTAGCTTAAAGTGTTGGTTAGAGTTTTAGTTTAGTTTTAGTTCAGTTTTATTTAAGAAATCTAGTTTAGAGTTTTAATTTATAGTTTTGATTTGTTTTAGTTTAGATTTTTAGTTTATTTTAGTTTTAGTTTCGAGTTTTAGTTTAATTTTAGTTTAGACTTTCAATTTAGATTTTTAGTTTGGTTTAGTTTTAGTTTAGAGTTTTAGTTTAGTTTAGATTTAGCTTAGAGTCTTAGCTTAAAGTTTTAGTTAGAGTTTTAGTTTAGTTTAGTTTAGTTTTAGTTTAGAGTTTTAGTTTAGTTTAGTTTTTGTTTAGAATTTTAGTTTAGTTTTAGTTTTGAGTTTTAATTTAGTTTTAGTTTTGTTCAGAGTTTTAGTTTAAATTTTTAACTTAAAGTTTTAGTTAGAATTTTAGTTTAGTTTTAGTTAAGAATTTTTGTTTAGAGTTTTAGTTTAGAGTTTTGGTTTAAGAGTTTTAGTCTAATTTTGGTTTAGAGTTCTAGTTAGAGTTTTAGTTTAGTTTTAGTTTAGTTTTAGTTAAGAGTTTTAGTTAGAGTTTTCGTTTAGTTTTAAATTTTTTTTAATTTAGTATTTAATTTAGATTATTTGTTTAACTTAGTTTTAGTTTAGAGTTTTAGTTTAGTTTTAGTCTAGTGTTTTAGTTTAAAGTATTAGTTTAGTTTAGTTTTAGTTTAGACTTTTAGTTTAGTTTTAGTTTAGAATTTTAATTTAGAGTTTTAGTTTAATCAAATTTTAGTTTAAAGTTTTAGTTAGAGTTTCAGTTTAGGTTTAGTTTGGAGTTTCTATTCAAATTTTTAGTTTAGTTTAGTTTTAGTTTAGTTTAGTTTTAGTTTAGAGTTTTAGTCTATGAGTTTAGAGTTTTAGTTTAGAGTCTTAGACTAGAGTTTTAGTTTAAAGTTTTAGCTTAAAGTCTTAGTTATAGTTTTAGTTCAGTTTTAGTTTAACATTTTATTTTAGAGTTTTATTTTAAAGTTTTAGTCTATTAGTTTAGAGTTTTAGTTTAGAGTCTTAGCTTAGAGTTATAGTTTAGATTTTTAGCTTAAAGTTTTAGTTTAGTTTTAGTTTACAGTTTTAATATAGAGTTTTAGTCTCTTTGTTTAGAGTTTTAGTTTAGAGTCTTAGCTCAGAGTTTTAGTTTAGAGTTTTAGCTTAAAGTTTTGGTTAAAGTTTTAGTTTAGTTTTAGTTTAGTTTTATTTAAGAATTTTATCTTAGAGTTTTAATTTAGAGTTTTTAGTTTAGAGTTTTAGTCTATTAGTTTAGAGTTTTTGTTTAGAGTCTTAGTTTAAGAGTTTTAGTTTAGTTTTAGTTTAGTTTTAGTTAAGAGTCTTAGTTAGAGTTTTTGTTTAGTTTAAAAAAATTTTTTAGTTTAGTATTTAATTTAGATTTTTTGTTTAACCTAGTTTTAGTGCAGAGTTTTAGTTTAGTTTTAGTTTAGTGTTTTAGTTTAAAGTATTAGTTTAGTTTAGTTTTAGTTTAGAGTTTTAGTAAGTTTTAGTTTAATTTACACTTTAAATTTAGATTATTAGTTTAGTTTAGTTTTAGTTTAGAGTATAAGTTTATTTTAGTTTTTGTTTAGAGTTTTAGTTTAATTTTAGTTTAGAGTTTTAGTTTAGTGTAGTTTAGTTTTAGTTTAGAGTTTCAATTTAGATTTTTAGTTTAGTTTAGTTCTACTTTGGTTTACTTTTTGTTTGGAGTTTTAGTTTAGATTTTTATTTTAGAATTTTAGTTTAGAGTTTTAGTTTATAATTTTAGTGCAAGTTTTACTTCTTTTAGTGTAGAGTTTTAGTTAGAAATTTAGTTTACCTTTAGTTTAGTTTAACTTTAGTTTAAATTTAGAATTTTTTTTTAGAGTTTTAATTTAGAGTTTTATTCTAGCTTAGAGTTTTGGTTAAAGTTGAGTTTTAGTTTAGTTTTATTTTGGTTTAGTTTTAGTCTAGAGTATTAGCTTAGAGTTTTAGTTAGAGTTTTAGTTTAGTTTTAGTTTATTTTTAATTAAGAGTTTCAGTTATACTTTTAACTTTATTAGTTTATTTTAGTTTTAGTTTAGAGTTTAAGGTTAGTTTAGTTTTAGTTTAGTTTTAGTTTAGAGTTTCAATTTAGATTTTTAGTTTAGTTTAGTTTTAATTTGGTTTAGTTTTTGTTTGGAGTTTTAGTTTAGATTTTTAGTTTAAAATTTTAGTATAGAGTTTTAGTTTAGAATTTTAGTGCAAGTTTTAGTTTAGTTTAGAGAGATAGTTTAAAATAATTTAGAGTTTTTGTTTAGAAGTTTAGTTTAGAGTTTTAGTTTAGACCATTAGTTAAGAGTTTTAGTTTAGAGTTTTAGTTTAGGGTTTTAGTTTAGAGTTTTAATTTAGAGTTTTAGTCTATTAGTTTAAAGTTTTAGTTTAGAGTTTCGATTTAGATTTTTAATTTAGTTTAGTTTTAGTTTGGTTTAGTTTTGTTTGGAGTTTTAGTTTAGATTTTTAATTTAGGATTCTAGTTTAGAATTTTAGTTTAGAAATTTAGTGCAAGTTTCAGTTTAATTTAGAGCTATAGTTTAAAATAATTTAGAGCTTTAGTTTAGAATTTTAGTTTAGAGTTTTAGTTTAAAGTTTTAGTGTAGAGTTTTAGTTTAGAACATTAGTTAAGAGTTTTAGTTTAGAGTTTTAATTTAGAGTTTTAGTCTATTTGTTTAGAGTTTAATTTAGAGTCTCAGTTTAGAGTTCTAGTTTAGAGTTTTAGCTTAAAGTCTTAGTTAGAGTTTTTGTTTAGTTTTAATTTAGAGTTTAAATTTAAAGTTTCAGTCTCTTAGTTTAGACTTTTAGTTTATAGTCTTAGCTAAGAGTTTTAGCAGGAGTTTTAGTTTAGGTTTTAATTTTGAGTTTCTATTTAGAGTTTTAGTTTACTTTAGTTTTAGTTTAGTTTAGTTTTAGTTTAGATTTTTAGTCTATGAGTTTAGAGTTTTAGTTTAGAGTTTTAGTAAATAATTTTAGTTTAGAGTTTTAATTTCGAGTTTTAGTCTATTGGATTAGAGTTTTAGTTTAGAGTCTTAGCTTAGAGTTCTAGTTTAGACTTTTAGGTTAAAGTTTTAGTTAAAGTTATAGTTTAGTTTTAGTTTAGAGTTTTAATTTAGTGTTTTAGTCTCTTAGTTTATAGTTTTAGTTTAGAGTCTTAGCCTAGAGTTTTAGTTTAGAGTTTTAGCTTAATGTTTTGGTTAAAGTTTTAGTTTAGTTTAGTTTTATTTAAGAATTTTAGCTTAGAGTTTTAATTTAGAGTTTTAGTTTAGTTTAGTTTTAGTTTAGAGTCTTAGTTTATTTTAGTTTTAGTTTAGAGTTTTAGTTAGAGTTTTAGTTTAGCATTAGTTTAGACTTTCAATTTAAATTTTTAATTTAGTTCAGTTTTAGCTTAGTTTAGTTTTAGTTTAGAATTTTAGTTTAGTTTTAGTTTATAGTTTTAGTTCCAATTTAGTTTTAATTTAGAGTTTTAGTTATAGTTTTAGTTTAGTTTAGTTTTAGTTTAGAGCTTTAGTTTAGTTTAGTTTTAGTTTAGAATTTTAGTATAGAGTTTTAGTTTAGTTTAGAGCTATAGTTTGGAGTTTTAATTTAGAGTTTTAGTTTATAATTTTAATTTAGAATTTTAGTAATGAGTTTTAGTGTAGAGTTTTAGTTTAGAATATTAGTTTTGATTTTTCGTTTAGAGTTTTAGCTTAGTTTTAGTTTAGAGTTTTAGTTAGAAATTTAGTTTACTTTTAGTTTAGTTTCACTTTAGTTTGAATTTAGTTTAGAGTTTTAGTTTAGTTTTAGTTTAGAGTTTAAATTTAGAGTTTTAGTCTCTTAGTTTAGAGTTTTAGCTAAGAGTCTTAGCTTAGAGTTTTAATTTAGAGTTTTAGCTTAAAGTTTTGGTTAGAGTTTTAGTTTACTTTTAGTTTAGTTTTATTTAAGAAATTTAGTTTAGAGTTTTAGTTTACAGTTTTAATTTAGTTTAGTTTTAGTTTAGATTTTTAGTTTATTTTTGTTTTAGTTTAGAGTTTTAGTTAGAGTTTTAATTTAATTTTAGTTTAGACTTTCAATTTATTTTTTTAGTTTAGTTTAGTTTTAGTTTAGAGTTTTAGTTTAGTTTAGTTTTAGTTTAGAGTTTTAGCTTAAAGTTTTAGTTAGAGTTTTAGTTTAGTTTAGTTTAGTTTTAGTTTAGAGTTTTAGTTTAGTTTAGTTTTTGTTTAGAATTTTACTTTAGTTTTAGTTCGGAATTTTAATTTAGTTTTAGTCTAGAAATTTAGTTTAGAGTTTTAGTTTTTTAGTTTAGAGTTTTAGTTTAAATTTTTAACTTAAAGTTTTAGTTAGAATTTTAGTTTAGTTTTAGTTAAGAATTTTTGTTTGGAGTTTTAGTTTAGAGTTTTAGTTTAAGAGTTTTAGTCTAATTTTGGTTTAGAGTTCTAGTTAGAGTTTTAGTTTAGTTTTAGTTTAATTTTAGTTAAGAGTTTTAGTTAGAGTTTTCGTTTAGTTTTAAATTTTTTTTTAGTTTAGTATTTAATTTAGATTTTTTGTTTAACTTAGTTTTAGTTCAGTGTTTTAGTTTAGAGTTTACACAAGTTTTTGTGTAAATTTTAGTTTAAAATTTACACAAAAACTTACACACAAAAAAAAACTTACACTTACACAAACAAAAACTTACACACACAAAAAAAAACTTACACACACATAAAAACTTACACAAACATAAAAACTTACACACGTACAAAAACTTACAAACACAAACACACAAAAACCTACACACACACAAAAAAACTTACACACACAAAAACTTACACACACACACAAACTTACACACACACAAAAACTTACACACACAGAAGAACTTACACACACACACAAAAACTTACACACACACAAAAACTAACACACACAGACACACACACACAAACTTACACACACACAAAAACTTACACACCCACAAAAAGTTACACACACACAAAAATTTACACGCACACAAAAACTTACACATGCATAAAAACTTACACACACACAATAACTTACAGACACAAAAAAAAATTACACACACAAAAAAACTTACACACACACAAAAACTCACACACACACACAAAAAAACTTACACACAAAAAAAAAATAACACACACAAAAACTTACACACACACACAACTTACACATACACACACAAAAACTTACACACACACACAAAAACTTACACACACATAAAAACTTACGCAAACACAAAAACTTACACACATACAAAAACTTACACACACACACAAAAACTTACACACACACAAAAAACTTACACACCCACAAAAACTTACACACACACACAAAAACTTACACAATTTTGAGCAAACAAAAGGATTGTAACACCTGATTGGCCCGTTTGTATGCAATTTCAAGCCAGTGAAAAGAACGAAACGTCTTTGAGTCACATTTAAAATAAAAGTAAATTCGTTGTTTCTCTATGATTCAATCCCACCACCCCCCCTACTCTGAGTGTTGAAAATGATTTCACGACATTATTTTAGGTTTTTTTCTTGTCCCAAACTATTTTTTATCATGAACCGTTTAGAGACCAATTTGATCAACTTGAAGAAAGTTCAAATAGAATCGTTACTGATATTGATATTAGTGCGTAAACTACAAACTGAGAAAAATATCCAGAACTTTTTTTTCTTATAGCCTTGACTTTGAAGACATTATCGCCTTCCACTATAACTTCGCTAATACATCCTTCTGCCAATCAAGCCATCTCCCCCAAAACACTTTTCAGTCATTTCTTGTTAATTTTTTTTTATTTCAACTCACCCACACGGGTTTTTCTACATTTGAACCAGAGAATGGACCTAAGTTTCACATTTGAACGATAGAATTGTATTTTGCATAATTTTCTTACAGGAAACTACAGTTTATGGTCAGAAACCTTTATAACCTAAGATTCAACAGAAATAGTTTATTTTTCGATCCAAACCTGGACTTAAGTTTCACCTATGAACCAACGAATTATATTTTCCATAATTTTCTTACAAAAAACTAGAGTTTACAGTCAAAAACCTTTATTAGCTTAGATTTTTCGCTAGCAACTCACCCAAAGAGACACCCACAGTCCAAAGAGACACAAACAGCCGAAAGAGCTATACACAGTCCAAAAAGATTAAAACACCCCAAAAAGACACACAGTCCAACGAGACACACACAGCCTAAAGAGACACACACATCACAAAGAGCCACCCACAGCCCAAAGAGACACATACAGCTCAAAGAGATGCACACGGCCCAAAACGGCGCACACATCCAACAGAGACACACAAAGCCCAAAACGACATAAACAGCCAAAAGAGACACACACAGACCAAAAAGATTCAAACTACCCAAAGAGACACACAGCCTAAAGAGACACATACAACCCAAAGAGACACACACAGGCTAAAGAGACAAAAACGCCCATACAGACACATAAAGACCAAAAAGATTCAAACATCCAAAAGAGACACACATAGCCCAAAGAGACACACATGGCCCCTAAGAAATACAAACAGCCAAAAGAAACACACACAGACCAAAATGACTCAAACAGCCCAAGAGACACATACAGCTCAAAGAGACGTACACCGCCCAAAGAGACGCACACATCCAACAGAGACACACAAAGCCCAAAACGCCGAAAAGAGCAAAAAGAGACAGACACAGACCCAAAAAAGATTCAAACTGCTCAAAGAGGCATACAGCCTAAAGAAACACACACAGCCTAAAGAGACACACACAGGCTAAAGAGACACACACAGCCCGAAGAGACACACTCAGCCAAAAGAGACAAAAAATGCCCATACAGACACAAACAGACCAAAAAGATTCAAACACCCCAAAGAGAAAGACAATGCACAAAGAGACATACTCCGCTCTTAATAGACCCAAAGAGTCAAAAGAAACACGCACCGACCAAACTGACTCAAACAGCCCAAAGAGACACACATAGCCCAAAGAAACTCAAACAGCCCAGAGAGACACACACAGATCAAAAAGACTCAAACAGCCCAACAACACACATAGCCTAAAGAGACACACACAGCCCTAAGAGACTCAAACAGCATAAAGAGAAAAAAAACATAAAACGAGACAAAAAACGCAAAAACAGACACATACAGACCAAAAGAGACAAACGGCCCAAAGAAACACACAATTCCCAAAGAAACACACATGACCCCTAAGAAAAACAAAAAGCCAAAAGAAACACACACAGACCAAAATGACTTAAACAGCCCAAAGAGACGCACATAGCCCAAAGAAACACAAACAGCCCAAAGAGACACACAAAGCCCAAAACGACACAAATAGCCTAAAAAGACACACACAGACCAAACAGATTCAAACTGCCCAAAGAGACACACAGACTAAAGAGACAAACACGGCCCAAAGAGACACAAACAGTCTAAAGAGACAAACACACAGCCCGAAGAGACACACAAAGCCCAATGAGACAAAAACAGCCCAAAGAGACAAAAACAGACCAAAAAGACTCAAACAGCCCAAAGAGACACACAAACAGACCAAACAGACCTAGGTACAGAAAGGTACCTAGGAACATAAGCCAATTCAGGAACCAGTGGGGAATCCCCGCTCGTAACTGCTCATCACTTTAACCCTTTTTCTCCATCGTCAAGTACATGCTCTGGAAAGGTGCCCAAGGAACGTAAGGCAATTCAGGAACCAGTGGGGGAATCCCCGCTTGTAATTGCTAATCACTTTAACCCTTTTTCTCCATCGTCAAGTACATGCTCCAAAAATATTTTATTCAGAGATTTCATGTTAAAAAATTATCCAATCACTAATTACCCCTTTTTTGCAAATGTCAATCAATGAATCCCGATTGTAAAAGCGTGTTTAATCACGTTGCTTGGAAATGTATCCATAAGTACATGCTCTGAAAAGGTGCCAAGGAACGTAATCTCCCCAAACACGTCAAACTGTTTCCATGTGCAATTGATATCAATAGCAATAAACAGTCTGGTAATCTGCCTTGGAAAAGGTTCCTATGGCCTCAAGCAAATAGCATGGGAATTTCTATTGCTGTACGCAAATAGCATGGTAATTCCTTTAGCTTCACGCAAATCCAAAGGTACATGCTCTGGAAATATTTTTCCTATAGCTTCACGCAAATAGCATGGTAACTCCTATAGCTTTGCATAATATGGTACTTAAACCTCTACTTATGCCCTGGTGGAATATATGGTTCTTATGGAAGGGATTCTCTTAAAACGTTCAGAGAGTGCTTATTTGATTAGAAACTGAAATTTCTAGTTCAGCTTTTGAGAGTCAAAAGAGATGGGACGGCAAATAATCCCCCAGGCCCCTTTTCCTATGCATCCAATAAAAGTTTTGAGATAGCCACTAAGTTAAAAATTGTTCAAAACTCAGATAACAAAAACTCAGGTGTCGACAAAACCTCCCAGGGTACGGGGATAGACGTTGTAAGTTATGCCCTGGGGCATATAAGGTTTTTATGAAAAGGATGCTCGTATAAACTTCAGACAGTGCATATTTGAATGGAAATTGAAAGTTCGAGCTCACTTTTTAATGGTCAAAAGAGATCCAAGGGCGGCAACTAGTCCCCCCTAATCTTTCTTTTTCCAAACCCATCTGATAAAAATTTTGAGGTGGACAGTTTGGTAAAAATAGTTCAAAGGTCAGATAATAAAAATTCCGGTGTCAAACAACCCCCCTGGGCCCGGGGGAAGGCGTTCTAGGTTATGCCTTTAAGGCATGTATGGTTATTATGAGAGAGATGCTCGTGTAAACTACATAGAGGGCTCATTTGATTGGAAATAAAAAGTTGTAATTCACTTTTTAAGAGTCAAAATGATCCGAGGGCAGCTATTCCCCACCCCACACTCCATTTATTATTTCCCAGGGGCACTTCACATACAAGGGGTCGTTGTATAAACTTCAAAGAGGGCTCATTCAATTGGAAGTAAAGAGTTTTAGTGCCCTTTTTAAGTGTCAAAAGTGATCGGAGGGCAATTAGCCCCCCACCCCAAATCCCTTCTTCCCCAAATACATCTGATAAAATATGAGGTAGCCATTTTGTTAAAAATAGTTCAAAGATCATATAACAAAAACTCCTTTATGTATGACCATCAGAGGGTAACCAGAACCCCTCCCCCCAAGAAAAAAACCCTTGTTTCCTAAATATATCCGATAAGAATTTTGAGATAGCTATTTTGCTAAAAAAAAAGTTCAAAGATCATATAACAAAACTCCGGTGTCGACACAACCTCCCAGGGCCTGGGTGTAGGCGTTGTAAGCTATTCCATGGGGGCATATATGGTTATTATGGAGGGGATGCTCGTATAAACTTAAAAGAGGGCTCATTTGATTGGATATAGAAAGTTCTAGTTCACTTTATTGAGTCAAACGAGAATGGAGGGTATATAGCCCCCTCCCCCCCCCCCCCTCCATGCCCTTTTTTCCTCAAACCCATCCGATAAGAACTTTGAGATAGCCGTTTTTTAAAACTAGTTCAAAGACCATATAACAAAAACTACGAGGTCGACAGAGCCCCCCAGAGCCAGAGGGCAGGCCTTGTAAGTTATTACCTGGGGAAATATATGGTTCTTATGGAAGGGATGCTCGTAAAAACTTCAGAGAGGGCTCCTTTGATTGGCAATTGAAAGTTTTAGTTCCTTTTTGAGAGTTAAAAGAGATTGGATTGAAAATGGCCCTCCACGCCCCTCTTTCCTCAAATGCATCCGATAAAAGTTTTGAGATAGCCATTAAGTTAAAAACTGTTCAAAAGTCGGATAACAAAAAATCAAGTGTCGAAACAGCCCCCCAGGGGCCGGGGGCAAAGGTAAGTTATGGCGTTGTAAGTTATGCCAGTAGAAGTGACCCTATAGGCTAACTACTGAACGAACTCCTTATAAGGGCATAGCCTCCCTAGGGAGAATGATTGTGTAATCGGTCAATGACCTCTTTTTCCAATGTGTCAACAACAACAACATCGACCTTGACATTCGCTGAGAGCGTGCACATACAACAACAACAACATCGACCTTGGAACACCTGTGCTATCAACCTCAATTCACCTATCGTGAATCAATAATTCCCCTTAGAAACAACAAATTAATTCCCTTTTCTTGACAGATCAATCAACCAATGACATCATCTGTCAGACTTTAAAAATTTTCGCTTAGAAACGATTCTCCAGGAATAGATCCAAGTCATTAATGTCTTTGCCTCGGAAACAACTCTTTTGGTCGAACTCCAAAGGATATTAATAGCCAAAGGCCATGGAAACAATTCTCCAAGAAACATCTTAGCGATGAATTGTTTTAGCGCGGGAATCAGGTTTCTTATTAATTTGAAATGCATTAGCGCAGAGATGCCAAAAACAAAAGGAACACGCTGAATTACGTTTAGGGATTATTTGGGCGAAACTGTTTTAGACAGGTTATGGAACTATTTCGGCGAAACAGTTAGAGACATTTTAAAAGATGATTTTTGAAGAGATTTTAGAAGAGAATTTAATGGTGAAACTCTGTGGTCGTTATAATACACAAGTTTCATTTGAACAGTGTTGTGAGGTCCTCTAACCCAACCCAAAGGGTTCCAATCCTCCTACCCCAACCCCGAAGGAAGCCCCCGGTCCTCAAAGGCCCCCAAGCTCCCAAAGGGCCACCGGCACCCCCAAAGGCCCACCCAGACCCCAAAGGCCATCCCCGGGCCCCCCAAAGGCCCATCGAGCTCCCAAAGGACCAACGGGATCCCAAAGGCCCTTCACCGGTCCCCAAATGTCCCCCAGGCCCCCCACTGCCCCCCGGCCCCCCAAAGGCCCTCCCAGTGCCCCAAAGGCCCACCCCCGGCCCCCAAAGGTCCCCCCGCCCCGAGAAGCGCCGCCGGGCTGCGCCGTGGGCCCGGAAAGCGCCGCAGGCTGGGCCGCAGGGCTGCGCCGCGGGTCAGGAAAGCGCCGCAGGGGATGCGCCGCAGGGAGGCACCGCAGGAAAGCGCCGCAGGATCCGCCGCAGGGATGCGCCGCAAAAAAAAGTAAACTAAAAAGTAAAAATTTCGAAATGTTATCCCCCAAACGCCCTCCACAGACCCCCAAAGTCCCACCCCTTGTCCACCAACTCCAAACCGCAAACCCAAGCCCCCCCAGCACCCCCACGCTCCCCCGGGCCCCCACACCTCCTCCTCAGGACCCCAAAGGGCCCCAGGGCTTCCAAAGGCACTCCCCCGGTTCCCAAAGGTCCCCTGACCCCCAAACGCCCTCCCAGGGCCCCCAAGGCCCGCCCCCCGTCCCCAAACATGCAGACCAAAACTTACACACACACAAAAACTTAAACACACACACACAAAAACTTACACACACACACGAAAACTTACACACACACACACGAAAACTTACACATACACGCCCAAACTTACACACACACACACACAAAAACTAACACACACACACACACAAAAAAAAACACAATAAAAAGAAAGATAACAAGCACAAAAAAAATAACAAAAACACATAAAATAAAAAAAAAAAAACAAACACAATAAAACAAAAACACACACACACTAAAACAAACACACACACGCAAAAACTCACAAACACACAAAAACTTAAACACACACACAAAATAACACACACTCACAAAAAATTACACACACACACAAAAACTTACACACACACACACACATTAAAACTTACTCACACACGCCAAAAATTACACACACACAAAAAAACTTACACAAACACACACAAACACAACAAACTTACACATGCACACGAAAACTTACATGCACACACAAACTTATACACACACACACACACAAAAAACTTACACACGCAAAAACTTACACACACACACACACACACACACTTACACACACACACAAAAAACTTACATCCACACACAAAAGCTTAGACACACAAAAACTTACACACACACACACACAAAAACTTAGACCCACACGCAAAAACTTACATGCACACAAAAACTTACATGCACACAAAAACTTACGCACACACAAAAACATACAAACACGCACAAAAACTTAAACATAGACGCACAAAATTACACACACACACATTAAAACTAAAACACTTACGCAAAAACTTACACCCACACACGCACAAAAATACACACAAACACACACAAAAACTTGCACACACACACATACACAAAAAAAAACTAACACAAGCACACTAAAACTTACATGCACACAAAAACTTACATTCACACAAAAAATTAAACACACACACAAACACCAAACTTACATACACACATACACTAAAACTCACACACACACTCAAAAAATCAAACACACTCACATACTAACAAAAAAACACAAACACACAAAAAAAATAATAATAATGAAAAAAAACAAAAAACACAACCCAACTAAAAAAAAAATACACACACACACACACACAAAAAATACGCACAACAACACGAAAACAAACAAACACACGCAAAAACTTACACACACACAAAAACAAACACACACACACACACACATACAAAAAAACTGACACATGAACACAAAAAAAACACACACACACACATACAAAAACTTACACACACACACACACACACACACAAAACTACCACAAAAACAAACGAACACATAAACCCCCACGAACACAAAAAAAAAAAAACACAAATACACACACACACACACACACAAAACTTACACATGCACACGAAAACTAACATACACAAAAAAACTTACATGCACACAAAAACTTACACACACACACACACAAAAATTACACACACACACACACTATAACACACCCACACACTAAAAAAATAACTCACACACAAAAAAATATACACACACACACACACACACAAAAAAATACAAACACACACACACAAAACTAACACTCACACACACGAACAATTACACAAACACGTAAAAAATAAAAAACACACAAACATACACACACACACACATACAAAAACATACACACACACAAAAAACTAACATGCACAAAAACACTAAAACAAACACACAAACACACACAAAATTACACACACACAAAAAAAACTAACACTCACACACAAAAGCTTAGACAAACAAAAAATTACACGCACACACAAAAACATACACCCACACTAAAAAACTTACATGCACACAAAAAATTGAATTCACTCAAAAAAGTACACATAAGCACAAAATATTACACACACACACAAAATATTACACACACAAAAAAAAAACTAAATCACACACACCAACATACACACACACACACACACACACACACACACAAACAAATAAACAATCACAAGAACAATTATAAGCACAAAAAAAAATACAAACAAACAATAAATCTTAATAAAACACACTAAAAAAATAACACAAAAACTATCATAGACACAAAAAAAATTACACACACACACACACACAAAAACTTACACCCACACTCAAAAATTTACATGCACACAAAAACTTACATGCACACAAAAACTTACACACACACTAAAACTTACACACACGCACAAAAACTTACACACACACACAAAAACTTACACACATACACGAAAACTTACGCACACACACACACACACACACACACACACACAAAAACTTACACAGGCACAAGAAAACTTACATGCACATAAAAACTTACATGCACACAAAAACTTACACACACGCACAAATCTTACACGCACACACAAAAACTTACACACACAAAAACTTACACACACACACAAAAACTTACACACACACACACAAAAACTTACACACACACACGAAAACTTACACACACACACACGAAAACTTACACACACACGCCAAAACTTACACACACACACACAAAAACTTACACACACACACAAAAACTTACACATGCACACTAAAACTTACATGCACACAAAAACTTACATGCACACAAAAAAACTTACACAAACACACAAAAACTTAAACACACACACACACACACGAAAACACACACACACACGCCAAAACACAAACACACACACAAAAAATTACACACACACAAAAACTTACACACACGCACAAAAACTTACACACACACACACACAAACTTAGACACACACACACACACACGAAAACTTACAAACACACGCCAAAACTTACACACACACACACAAAAACTTACACACACACACACACACAAAAACTTACACATGCACACTAAAACTGACATGCACACACAAACTTATACACACACACACACACACCCAAAAAAAACTTACACACACACAAACTTACACACACACACACACACACACAAACTTACACACACACACAAAAAACTTACATCCACACACAAAAGCTTAGACACACAAAAACTTACACACACACACACACAAAACTTAGACCCACATGCAAAAACTTACATGCACACAAAAACTTACATGCACACAAAAACTTACACACACACAAAAAAACTTACAAACACGAACAAAAACTTACACACACACTCAAAAAATTAAACACACACACACACCAAAACTTACACACACACGCCAAAACTTACACACACACACGCCAAAACTTACACACACACACACACAAACTTACACACACACACACACACACAAAAACTAACACATGCACACGAAAACTTACATGCACACAAAAACTTACACGCACACAAAAACTTACACACACACACACACACACACAAACTTACACACACAAACACAAGAAAACTCACACACACACAACAAAACTAACACACACACAAAAACTTACACACACACACACACACATACACACAAACACTAACACATGAACACAAAAACACTCACACACACACGCACAAAAACTTACACACACACACACACACACACACAAACTAACACACACACACACACGAAAACTCACACACACACGCCAAAACTTACACACACACAAAAACTTAGACACACACACACACACACACACAAAAACTTACACATGAACACAACAAAAACTCACACACACACGCACAAAAACTTACAAACACACACACACACACAAAAATTACACACACACAAACGAAAAATCAAACACACACGACAAAACTTACACACACAAAAAATTAAACACAAACACAAACACAAAAAAATTTACACATGCACACTAATACTTAAAAGCTCACAAAAACTAAAAATCACACAAAAACTTACACACACACACACACACATAAAACTTAAACACACACATACATGAAAACTCACACACACACGCCAAAAATTACACACACACAAAAACTTACACACACACACACACACACACAAAAACATACAAACACACACACACACAAAAATTACACTCACAAAAAAGAAAACTTACACACACACGCCAACACTAACACACACAATAACTTACACACACACACATACACACACTTACACACACACACACACACAAAAAACAAACACACACACAAAATTACACACACACACACAAACTTACACACACACACAAAAAACTTACAACAACGCAATACGTATTCAACACACAAAAACTGACACGCACACACAAAAACGAACACAAACACGAAAAAACAGACATGCACAAAAAAAATAACATTAACTCACAAAAGACCACACACGCACAACAGATTACCCACACAAGCCCACGCATACACACACACAAAAACTTACCCACACACACACACACACACGCACACACACACACACAAAAAAACTTACACATGCACAAGAAAACTTACAAGCACACAAAAACTTACAAACACACACTAAAAATTACAAAAAAACACTAACAAAATTACACACACAAAATATTAGTCAAAAACACAAATACACACACACACACACACAAAAAATTACGCACAAACGCCACAGCTAAAATGCACAAAAAAACTTAAATGAAAAAAAAAACTTAAAAAAACACAAAAACATACACAAACGCACAAAAAATTACACACACACACAAAAAATTACACACACACGCTAAAACTTACGCACACACACACACACACACACACACACAAACACACAAAAAAATAACACAAGCACATTAAAAATTAAATTCAAAAAAAAACTAACATTAACACAAAAACTTACACACACGCACAAATCTTACACTCACATACAAAAACTTACACACACACACACTAAAACTTACACACACACACAAAAACTTACACACACACACACAAAAACTTACACACACAAATGAAAACTCACACACACACACAAAATCTTACACACACACAACAAAACTAACACACTCACAAAAAATTACACACACACACACACAAAAACTTACACATACACATGAAAACTTACATGCACACAAAAACTAACACACACACACACAAACACACACACACACACACACAAACACACACACACACACACACACAAAAACTTACACACACAATCCAACAATTACACACACACAAAAACTCACACACACACACAAACAAAAACTAACACATGCACACGAAAACATAAATGCACACAAAAACTTACATGAACACAAAAACTTATACACACACACACACACACACACAAAACTCACACACACACACACACTAAAACTTACACACACACATTAAAACTTACACACACACAAAAACTTACACACACACACACACACACACACACACACACACACATACACATAAACACAACAAAAACTCACACACACACGCACAAAAACTTACAAACACACACACACACACAAAACTTACACACACACACACGAAAACTCACACACACACCCCAAAAATTACACACACAAAAACTTACACACACACACACACACACACAAACTTACACACACACACACAAAAAACTTACACACACACACACAAACTTACAAACACACACAAAAACTTACACCCACACACAAAACCATAGACACACAAAAACTTACACAAACACACAAAAACTTACACCCACACGCAAAAACTTACATGCACACAAAAACTTACATGCACACAAAAACTTACACACACACACACACAAAACTTACACACACGCACACAAAAATACACACACACACAAAAAATAACACACACACACAAAATTACACACACACACACACACACACAAAACTTAAAAATTCACACGAAAACTTACATGAACACAAAAACTTACACACACACACACACACGAAAAATTACACACACACACGTTAAAACTAAACAACAAAAAAGCTTAGAAACACAAAAACTTACACACACACACACAAAAAAACTTACACCCACACGCAAAAACTTACACCCAAACGCAAAAACTTACATGCACACAAAAACTTACATTTACACAAAAACTTACACACACAATAAAACTTACACACACGCACAAAACTTACACACACACACAAAAACTTACACACACACACCACGAAAAATTACGCACACACACACAAACACACACACATACACACAAAAAACTTACACATGCACACTAAAACTTACATGCACATAAAAACTTACATGCACACAAAAACTTACACACACGCACAAAATCTGACACGCACACTCAAAATCTTACACACACACGAAAAATTTAACACACTCACGAAAAGTTACACACACACACACAAAAACTTACACACACACACATGAAAACTTACATACACACACGAAAACTTACACACACACGCCAAAACTTACACACACACAAAAACTTACACACACACACACACACAAAACACTAACATGCACACAAAAACTTACACACACACACACACACAAACACACAAACAAAATCACACAATCAATAACAAACAAAAACAAAAACAAAAACAGACACACACACACTCTCACACACACACACACACACACACACACACACAAAAACTTACACATGCACACGAAAACTTACATGCACACAAAAACTTACATGCACACAAAAACTACACACACACACACACACACACAAACTCACACACACACACACACGAAAACTTACACACACACACCAAACACAAACACAAACACACACACACAAACACACACAAACACACACACACACAAACAAAAAATAACACAAGAAAAAAACAAAAACTCACACACACACACTCACAAAAACTTACAAACACACACACACACAAACACACACAAAACATAACAACACAAACACGAAAAATTACAAACACACTCAAAAAATCAGAAACACACAAACTAACACACACACACACACAAACACACACACACAAACATACAGACACACACACACGAAAACTTACACACACACACAAACACAAACAAACTTACAAACACACACAAAAACTTACACCCACACACAAAAGCTTAGACACACAAAAACTTAAACAAACACACAAAAACTTACACACACATGCACAAACTTACATTCACACAAAAACTTACATGCACACAAAAACATACACACACACAAAAACTTACACACACGCACAAAAACTTACACACACACACAAAAACTTACACACACACAAAAACTTACACACACACATACACACACACACACTTACACATTAACAATAAAACTTACATTCAAATAAAAACTTACACACGCACACACACACTCACGAAAACTTACACATACACACGAAAACAAAAACACACAATAACTAATAGCCAAAACAACACATACACACACACACACACAAACTATTTAAAAAAAAATATATATAAATAATTATATAAAAATAATACATTCTAAATAAATAATACACACACAAACTATTAATCACACTATATCAATATTACACACACACACAAACACTAAAACACACACACACTAAAACTTACGCACACACACGAAAACTTACACACACACACTCCAAAACTTACACACACACAAAAACTTACACACTAACCATATCACAGTTACATTGTATTAATTTTTCAAATTTAATTTTGAATTTCTGTAGTAAAATGCAAGAGTTGGAATATTTCAGTAGTGACTTTTTGTTATTTAAATTCTCACAGTTACATTCTCTTGATTTTTTTTAGTTCATTTTGAATTTCTGTCATGAAATGCTGGAGTTGGACAATTGGGGTCTTAGTCCACCAGCCAGAATGGTGGAAATCCACTAGCTCAGTATTGGGGTCCCAGTCCACCAGCCTGAACGGTGGAAATTCACTAGCTCAGAATTGGGGTCTTAGTCCACCAGCCTGAATGGTGGAAATCCACTACCTCAATATTGGGGTCTCAGTCCACCAGTCTGAATGGTGGAAATTCACTGTTTAAGTTAGGTTAGGTTATCTTATCATGAGCGCTCATGATAAGTTAACCTAACCTTTTCCGGCGAGTATGGTTAGGTTAGGCTAGATTAAGTTAGGTTAGGTTAAGTTAGGTTAGGTTAGCCCATGTACGCTTCACTTAGGTTAGCTTAGGTTAGGTGAGAGACAGGCAAAAAGTTAGGTGTATGATTAGGTTAGGTTAGGTTAAGTTAAATTAGGTTAGGTTAAGTTAGGTTAGGCTAAGTTAGCCTACGTACGCGCGCGTACGTAGGCTAACCTAGCCTAACCTAACTTAACCTAACCTAATTTAATCTAACCTAACCTTAGTTTTTGCATGTGGTTGTAAGTTTTTGCATGTGGGTATAAGTTTTTGTGTGTGTGTGTAAGTTTTTGTGTGTCTTAGCTTTTGTGTGTGGGTGTAAGTTTTTGTGTGTGTTTGTAACTTTGTGTGTGTTTGTGTGTGTGTCTAAGTTTTTTGAGTGTGTGTGTTTAAGTTTTTGTGTGTGTGTGTGTGTGTGTGTGTTTGTTATTTTTTGTGTGTGTGTGTATTTTTTAGTGTGTGTGTGTGTAAGTTTTGTGTGTGTGTGTGTGTGTGTGTTTGTAAGTTTTTGTGCGTGTGTGTGTGTGAGTTTTTGTTGTGTTCTTTTGTAAATTTGTGTGTGTGTGTGTGTGTGTGTGTGTGTGTGTGTGTGTAAGTTTTTGTGTGTCTAATCTTTTGTGTGTGGGTGTATTTTTTTGTGTGTGTGTTTTAGTTTGTGTGTGTGTGTGTGTGTGTTTTAGTTTTTGTGTGTGTGTGTGTGTGTGTGTGTGTGTGTGTAAGTTTTTGTGTGTGTGTAATTTTTTGCTTGTGTGTGTAATTTTTCGTGTGTGTGTGTGTAAGTTTTGTGTGTGTGTGTGTGTGTGTGTGTGTGTGTGTGTGTGTGTGTAAGTTTTTGTGTGCATGTAAGTTTGTGTGTGCATGTAAGTTTTCGTGTGCATGTGTAAGTTTTTTTGTGTGTGTTTGTGTGTGTTTGTTAGTTTTTTTGTGTGTGTAAGTTTTTGCGTGTGTGTTTAAGTTTTAATGTGTGTGTGTGTGTGTGTGAGTTTTGTGTGTGTGTGTGTGTGTGTGTGTGTGTGTAAGTGTTTGTGTGGATTTAGGTTTTTGTGTGTGTGTGTGTGTGTTAGTTTTTGTGTGTGTGTAAGTTTTGGCGTGTGTGTGTAAGTTTTCGTGTGTGTGTGTAAGTTTTCATGTGTGTGTGTGTAAGTTTTTGTGTGTGTGTGTTTAATTTTTAGAGTGTGTGTGTAATTTATAGTGTGTGTGAGTAATTTTTAGTGTGTGCGTGTAAGATTTTGTGCGTGTGTGTAAGTTTTTGTGTACATGTGTCAGTTTTTTTTATGTATGTGTGTTTGTGTGTGTTTTTTCGTATGTGTGCTTGTGTTTTTTTTATTTTTTGTGTGTGTGTGTATGTTTTTTAGCGTGTGTTTTATATTTTGTGTGTGTTTAAGTTTTTGTGTACATGTTAGTTTTTGTGTGCATGTAAGTTTTTGAGTGTGGGTGTAAGTTTTTGAGTGTGGGTGTAAGTTTTGTGTGTGTGTGTGTGTGTATGTAAGTTTTTGTGTGTCTAAGCTTTTGTGTGTGTAAGTTTTGTGGTGTGTGTGTGTTAGTTTTCGTGTGTGTGTGTGTGTGTGTGTAAGTTTTTGTGTGAATGTAAGTTTTCATGTGAATGTGTTAGTTTTTGTGTGTGTGTGTGTGTGTGTGTGTAATTGTTTGTGTGTGTTTAAGTTTTTGTTTGTGTGTGTTAGTTTTTGTGCTTGCGTTTAAGTTTTGTGTGTGTGTGTGTGTCAGTTTTTGTGTGCATGTAAGTTTTTATGTGAATGTAAGTTTTTGAGTGTGTGTGTTATTTTTTGTGTGTGTGTGTAAGTTTTTGTGTGTGTGTGTATGTTTTTGTGTGTTTGTGTGTGTGTGTTTGTTTTTTGTGTGTTTGTGTGTGTGTGTGTGTGTAAGTGTCTGTGTGTATGTGTGTGTGTGTAAGTTTTTGTGTGTGTAAGTTTTGGCGTGTGTGTGTGAGTTTTCGTGTGTGTGTGTGTGAGTTTTGTGTGTGTGTGTTTGTTAGTTTTTGTGCGTGTGTGTGTGTGTTTTTGTTGTGTTAATGTGTTAGTTTTTGTGTGTGTGTTTGTGCGTTTGTGTGTGTGTTATTTTTTGTGTGTGTGTAAGTTTTGGAGTGTGTGTGTGATTTTTCGTGTTTGTGTTATTGTGTGTTTTGTTTGTGTGTGGGTGTGTGTTTTAGTTTTTTTGTTAATTTTATTTTTTGTGTTATTGTTAGTTTTCGTGTGCTTGTTTTAGTTTTTGTGTGTGTGTGTGTGTATGTTTTTGTGTGTTTGTTAGTTTTTGTGTGTGTGTGTGTAAGTTTTCGTGTGTGTGTATGTGTAAGTTTTTTGTGTGTGTGTGTGTGTGTGTGTGTATGTTTTTGTGTGCTTGTTATTTTTTGTGTGAATTTTATTTTTCGTGTGAATTTGTAAGTTTTTTTGTGTGTGTGTGTGTGTTAGTTTGTTTGTGTGTGTTAGTTTTGTAGTGTGTGTGTTAGTTTTATTGTGTATGTGTAAGTTTTCTTGTGTGTGTGTAATTTTTTGTGTGTGTGTTTTTTATTTTTCGAGTTTGTGCGTTAGATTTTGTGTGTGTGTGTGTGTTAGTGTTTGTGTGTGCGTGTTAGATTTTGTGTGTGTGTTTAAGGTTTTGTGTGAATGTAAGTTTTTATGTTATTGTTAGTTTTCGTGTGCTTGATTTAGTTTTTTTTGTGTGTGTGTGTGTGTGTGCTTTTTTTTGCGTGTTATTGTGTAAGTTTTTTTTTTTGTGTGTATTTTTTTGTGCGTTAGAGTATGTTTTTTATTTTTTGTTAGATTTTGTGTGAATGTAAGTTTTTGTGTGTGTGTAAGTTTTTGCGTGTGGGTGTAAGTTTTTGTGTGTGTTTGTGTGTGTGTGTAAGTTTTTCTGTGTATAAGATTTTTTGTGTGTTAGTTTTTTCGTGTGTTTGTGTAAGTTTTAGTGTGTTTGTGTTAGTTTTTGTTTGCTTATTAGTTTTCATGTTCTTTTTTTAGTTTTTGTGTGTGTGTGTGTGTGTGTGTGTGTGTAATTTTTTTTTTTTTTGTAATTTTTTTTTTTTCTTGGTTTAGTTTTTGTGTGTGTGTGTAATTTTTTGTGAGTATGTTTGATTTTTTGAGTGCATATAAGTTTTTGTGTGAATGTAAATTTTTGAGTGTGGGTGTAAGTTTTTGTGTGTGAGTGTAAGTTTTTGTGTGTCTAATCTTTTGTTTGTGGGTGTAAGTTTTTTGTGTGTGTGTGTAATTTTTTGTGTGTTTGTGTGTGTGTGTTTGTTTTTTTGTGTGTTAGTTTTTTGTGTGTGTGTGTGTGTGTAAATGTTTGTATGTGTATGTTTGTGTTAGTTTTTGTGTGTGTAATTTTTTGAGTATTTGTGTAAGTTTTCGTGTTTGTGCGTGTAAGTTTTTGGTTTTTTTGTTTGTTTAAGTTTTTGTTTGTGTGTGTGTGTGTGTGTAAGATTTTTTGTGTGTGTAATTTTTTGAGTGTGTGTGTTAGTTTTAGTATGTGTGTATGTTTAAGTTTTTTGTGTGTGTGTAAGTTTTTGTGTGAATGTAAGTTTTTATGTGAATTTTAGTTTTCGTGTGAATGTGTTAGTTTTTGTGTGTGTGTAAGTTTTTGTGTGTGTTAGTTTTTGAGTGTGTGTGTGTAAGTTTTCGTGTGTGTGTGTGTAAGTTTTGTGTTTGTGTGTGTTTGTGTGTTAGTGTTTGTGCGTATGTGTGTGAGTTTTTTTTTTTTTAATGTGTAAGTTTTTTTTTTGTTTTTGTTTGTGTGTGTTTATGTGTTTGTGTGTGTGTTTGTTGTGGCGTGTGTGTGTGTGTTTTGGTGTGTTTGTGTGTTTGTTTTGTGTGTGTGTGTGTGTGTGTGTAGGTTTGTGTGCGTGTGTGTGTGTGTTTTTTTTGTTCTAATTTGTTTGTTTTGGTGTTTAAGTGTTTGGGTTTTGTTTTTGGTGTTAGTGTGTTTTTGTGTTTTTTATTTTGCGTGTGTGTTTTTTTTTTCGTGTGTGTGTGTGTTTGAGTTTTGTGTGTGTGTGTGTGTGTGTAATTTTTTGTGTGCTTTTAAGTTTTTTTGTGATTGTTAGTTTTAGTGTGAATGTGTTTGTTTTTTTGTGTGTGTGTGTGTGTGTGTAAGTTTTTGTGTTTGTGTGTGTGTAAGTTTTGGCGTGTGTGTGTGTAAGTTTTGGCGTTTGTGTGTAAGTTTTATTGTGTGTGTGTGTGTGTTAGTTTTTGTGTGTGTGTGTAAGTTTTTGTGCGTGTGTGTAAGTTTTTGTGTGTGTGTGTAAGTTTTTGTGTGCATGTAAGTTTTTGTGTGCATGTAAGTTTTTGCGTGTGGGTGTAAGTTTTTGTGTGTGTGTGTGTGTAAGTTTTTGTGTGTCTAAGCTTTTGTGTGTGGATGTTAGTTTTTTGTGTGTGTGTGTTAGTTTTTTTGTGTGTGTGTGTGTAAGTTTTTGTGTGTGTAAGTTTTTTTTGTGTGTGTGTGTGTATAAGTTTGTATGTGCATGTAAGTTTTCGTGTGCATGTGTTAGTTTTTTTGTGTGTGTGTGTGTGTGTGTGTTAGTTTTTGTGTGTGTGTGTAAGTTTTTGTGCGTGTGTGTAAGTTTTTGTGTGTGTGTAAGTTTTTGTGTGTGTGTATGTTTTTGTGTGTGTGTGTGTGTTTTCGTGTGTGTGTGTGTGTGTGAATGTAAGTTTTTGTGTGCATGTAAGTTTTTGTGTTCATGTGTAAGTTTTTGTGTGTGTGTGTGTGTGTAAGTTTTTGTGTGTGTGTGTGTGTAAGTTTTTGAGTGTGTGTGTAAGTTTTCGTGTGTGTGTGTGTAAGTTTTAGTGTGTGTGTGTAAGTTTTTGTGTGTGTGTGTGTAAGTTTTTTTGTGTGTGTAAGTTTTGGGGTGCTTGTTTGGGGACCGGGGGTGGGCCTTTGGGGCACTGGGTGGGCTTTTGGGGGGCCGGGGACCTTTGGGAACCGGGGGAGTGCCTTTGGGAGCCCAGTGGACCTTTGGGGACCAGGGGAGGACCTTTGGGGGCCCGGTGGACCCTTGGGGGTCGGTTTGCCCTTTGGGAGTCCGGGAGACCTTTGAGGACCAGGGGAGGGCCTTTGGGGGTCTGAGGAGGGCGTTTGGGGGATAACATTTCGAAATTTTTACTTTTTAGTTTACTTTTTTTTTGCGGCGCATCCCTGCGGCGCATCCTGCGGCGCTTTCCTGTGGTGCCTCCCTGCGGCGCATCCCCTGCGGCGCTTTCCTGACCCACGGCGCATCCCTGCTGCACATCCGGCGGCGCTGTCCGGGCCCACGGCGCATCCCGGCTGCGCGTGTCTGGTCCGGGGGACCTTTGGGGGCCGAGGGTGGGCCTTTGGGGCACCGGGGGGGCCTTTGGGGCACAGGGAGGGCCTTTGGGGGTCCGCGGGGGCAGTGGGGGGCCTGGGGGACATTTGGGGACCAGTGGAGGGCCTTTGGGACCCCGTTGGTCCTTTGGGAGCTCGATGGGCCTTTGGGGGGCCCGGGGATGGCCTTTGGGGGTCTGGGTGGGCCTTTGGGGATGCCGGTGGCCCTTTGGGAGCTTGGGGGGCCTTTGAGGACAGGGGGCTTCCTTCGGGGTCGGGGTAGGAGGATTGGAACCCTTTGGGTTGGGTTAGAGGACCTCACAACACTGTTCAAATGAAACTTGTGTATTATAACGACCACAGAGTTTCACCATTAAATTCTCTTCTAAAATCTCTTCAAAAATCATCTTTTAAAATGTCTCTAACTGTTTCGCCGAAATAGTTCCATAACCTGTCTAAAACAGTTTCGCCCAAATAATCCCTAAACGTAATTCAGCGTGTTCCTTTTGTTTTTGGCATCTCTGCGCTAATGCATTTCAAATTAATAAGAAACCTGATTCCCGCGCTAAAACAATTCATCGCTAAGATGTTTCTTGGAGAATTGTTTCCATGGCCTTTGGCTATTAATATCCTTTGGAGTTCGACCTAAAGAGTTGTTTCCGAGGCAAAGACATTAATGACTTGGATCTATTCCTGGAGAATCGTTTCTAAGCGAAAATTTTAAAAGTCTGACAGATGATGTCATTGGTTGATTGATCTGTCAAGAAAGGGGAATTAATTTGTTGTTTCTAAGGGGAATTATTGATTCACGATAGGTGAATTGAGGTCGACAGCACAGGTGTTCCAAGGTCGATGTTGTTGTTGTTGACACATTGGAAAAAGAGGTCATTGACCGATTACGCAATCATTCTCCCTAGGGAGGCTATGCCCATATAAGGAGTTCGTTCAGTAGTTATAGGGTCACTTCTACTTATGCCCTGGTGGAATATAAGGTTCTTATGGAAGGTATGCTCCAAAAAACTTCAGAGAGGGCTCATTTAATTAGAAACTGAAACTTCTAGTTCAGTTTTTCAGAGTCAAAAGAGAGTTGATGGGAACTAATCCCCCTCCACGCCCCTTTTTCCCCAAATACATCCGATAAAAGTTTTAAGATAGCCATTAAGTTAAAAATTATTCAAAATTCAGATAACAGAAACTCAGGTTTCGAGACAACCCCCCAGGGTTCGGGGGCAGACTAGGTAAGTTGAGTCCTGGGGGCTTATATGGTTTTTATGAAAGGGATGCTCGTATAAACTTCAGTCAGGGCTTATTTGATTGGAAATCGAAAGTTCAAGCTCACTTTTTAATAGCCAAAAGAGATCCAAGGTCAACTGGCCCCCCAAGCTTTCTTTTTCCAAACCCATGATGAAAATTTTGAGGTATACATTTTTTTAAAATTGTCGAAAGCTCGGATAAGAAAACACCAGGGTCAATACAACCCCCCATGACCCGGGGGAGGCGCTCTATATTATGCTTTTGTGTTTGTGTCTGTAAGTTTTTGTGTGTTTGTAAGTTTTTGTGTGTGTGTAAGTTTTTGTGTGTGTATAAGTTTTTGTGTGTTTGTAAGCTTTTGTTTGTTTGTGTGTGTGTAAGTTTGTGTGTGTTTGTTAGTTTTTTTGTGTGTGTTATTTTTTTTGTGTGTGTAAGTTTTTGTGTGTGTGTAAGTTTTTTTGTGTGTTTAATTTTTTTTGTGTGTTTAAGTTTTTATGTGTGTGTAAGTTTTTGTGTGTGTGTAAGTTTTTGTTTTTGTGTTTATGTTTGTTTTTGTGTTTAATTTTTTGTGTGTGTGTTTTTTTTTTTTTTATTGTGTTTTTTTTTTTTTTTTTTCTAGTTTTTGTGTGTGTGTAAGTTTTTGTGTGTGTGTATGTATTTTTGTTTGCTTTTTAGCTTTTGTGTGTGTGTGTGTGTGTGTTTGTAAGTTTATGTGTGTGTGTAAGATTTTGTGTGTGTGTAAGTTTTTGTGTGTGTGTAAGTTTGTGTGTGTGTGTAAATTTTTGTGTGTGTGTAAGTTTTTGGGTGTGTGTAAGTTTTTGTGTCTGTGTAAGTTTTTGTGTGTGTGTAAGTTTGTGTGTGTGTGGAAGTTTTGTGTTTGTGTGTGGGTAAGTTTTTGTGTGTGTGTAAGTTTTGTGTGTGTGTAAGTTTCTTTGTGTGTGTTAGTTTTTTTGTGTTTATAAGTTTTTGTGTGTGTGTAAGTATTTTTTTGTGTGTGTGTGTGTGTGTGTGTGTGTTTGTCTTTGTGTTTTTCATTTTGTTTTTGTAATTTTGAGTTGTTGATTTTTTTTTTTTTTTTGTCTGTTAGTGTGTGTGTGTTTGTGTGTGTGTGTGTGTGTGTGTGTGTGTGTGTGTGTGTGTGTGTGTGTGTGTGTGTGTGTGTGTGTGTGTGTGTGTGTGTGTGTGTGTGTGTGTGTGTGTGTGTGTGTGTGTGTGTGTGTGTGTGTGTGTGTGTGTGTGTGTGTGTGTGTGTGTGTGTGTGTGTGTGTGTGTGTGTGTGTGTGTGTGTGTGTGTGTGTGTGTGTGTGTGTGTGTGTGTGTGTGTGTGTGTGTGTGTGTGTGTGTGTGTGTGTGTGTGTGTGTGTGTGTGTGTGTGTGTGTGTGTGTGTGTGTGTGTGTGTGTGTGTGTGTGTGTGTGTGTGTGTGTGTGTGTGTGTGTGTGTGTGTGTGTGTGTGTGTGTGTGTGTGTGTGTGTGTGTGTGTGTGTGTGTGTGTGTGTGTGTGTGTGTGTGTGTGTGTGTGTGTGTGTGTGTGTGTGTGTGTGTGTGTGTGTGTGTGTGTGTGTGTGTGTGTGTGTGTGTGTGTGTGTGTGTGTGTGTGTGTGTGTGTGTGTGTGTGTGTGTGTGTGTGTGTGTGTGTGTGTGTGTGTGTGTGTGTGTGTGTGTGTGTGTGTGTGTGTGTGTGTGTGTGTGTGTGTGTGTGTGTGTGTGTGTGTGTGTGTGTGTGTGTGTGTGTGTGTGTGTGTGTGTGTGTGTGTGTGTGTGTGTGTGTGTGTGTGTGTGTGTGTGTGTGTGTGTGTGTGTGTGTGTGTGTGTGTGTGTGTGTGTGTGTGTGTGTGTGTGTGTGTGTGTGTGTGTGTGTGTGTGTGTGTGTGTGTGTGTGTGTGTGTGTGTGTGTGTGTGTGTGTGTGTGTGTGTGTGTGTGTGTGTGTGTGTGTGTGTGTGTGTGTGTGTGTGTGTGTGTGTGTGTGTGTGTGTGTGTGTGTGTGTGTGTGTGTGTGTGTGTGTGTGTGTGTGTGTGTGTGTGTGTGTGTGTGTGTGTGTGTGTGTGTGTGTGTGTGTGTGTGTGTGTGTGTGTGTGTGTGTGTGTGTGTGTGTGTGTGTGTGTGTGTGTGTGTGTGTGTGTGTGTGTGTGTGTGTGTGTGTGTATGTGTGTGTGTGTGTGTGTGTGTGTGTGTGTGTGTGTGTGTGTGTGTGTGTGTGTAAGTTTTTGTGCGTGTGTAAGTTTTGTGTATGTGTTAATTTTTGTGTGTGTGTTTTTTTGTGTTTTGTTATTAGTTTTGGTGTTGGTATGAGTGTTTTCTTGTTTAAGTGCGGTTTGTTGATTTTGAGTGTTTTTTCTCTTATGTTTTTGTTTGTTCGTAAGTTTTTGTGTGTGTGTGTAAGTTTTTGTGTGTGTGTAAACTTCTGTGTTTGTGTGTGTTTAAGTTTGTGTGTGTGTAATTTTTTGTGTGTGTGTAATTTTTTTTGTGTGTGTAATTTTTTGTGTGTGTGTAAGTTTTTGTGTGTGTGTAAGTTTTTGTATGTGTGTAAGATTTTGTGTATGTGTGTAAGTTTTGTGTGTGTGAATGTTTTTGTGTGTGTGTAAGTTTTTATGTGTGTGTAAGTTTTTGTGTGTGTAAGCTTTTTTGTGTGTGGAAATTTTTGTGTGTGTGTAAGTTTTTGTGTGTGTGTAAGTTTTTGTGTGTGTGTGTGTGTAAGTTTGTGTGTGTGTGTAAGTTTTTGTGTGTGTGTAAGTTTTTGTGTGTGTGTAAGCTTTTTCGTGTGTGGAAATTTTTGTGTGTGTGTAAGTTTTTTTGTGTGTGTGTAAGTTTTTGTGTGTGTGTAAGTTTTTGTGTGTGTGTGTAAGTTTTTGTGTGTGTGTGTGTGTAATTTTTGTGTGTGTGTGTAAGTTTTTGTGTGTCTGTAAGTTTTGTGTGTGTATAAGTTTTTGTGTGTGTCTAAGTTTTTTGTGTGTGGAAGTTTTTGTGTGTGTGTAAGTTTTGTGTGTGTTTACACACACTGAAACTGTGTGTGTGTGTGTGTGTGTAAGTTTTTTTGTTTGTGTAAGTTTTTGTGTGTGTGTGTGTGTGTGTTAGTTTTTGTGTGTGTGTAAGTTTTTGTGTGTTTGTAAGTTTGTGTGTGTGTGTGTGTCTGTGTGTGTGTGTTTAATATGATTCTTCGAGTGTTACCTGGTATAAGAAAGAGAAATTATGCCATATTTTTTTATATGGTGATTTGACAATTCAATTAAGCTGAAAAAAAATATTTTCAGTGTTTAATGACCTAAATCTGTGGAACCGCTACCCTTTTATTATTTTTTTTTAATTCTTAATTCATGCTAGATCCTAACATTGACATTGAGGTTTTTATCTTGTTTTTTTATAACACGCACACCGAGATAGACATATACAGAGATAAGAGAGTGAGAGAGAAGATAAAATTTTTCTTACGTAATCACGGAGAGAGGTGACTGGTTCCAGAACTACATCAGCTTAATGGAATGGGAGTATGGTTTGCATGTTGAGTGTGGCAGTTGACCAGTTGACAGTTGGCTGGTGTATGATGGGTCCGGATGGTTGTGTTATCTTGTTGTGAGTATTGGATGTGGGAATTGACCAGTTGACAGTTGGCTTGTGTATGATGGGTCCGGATGGTTGTGGTGTATTGTTGTGGATGCTGGATGTGGCAGCTGGATAGTTTGCCATTGGGCGGTTTACGGTTAATGTTGATGGTATTAATGGATTCGACCAACAACCATGTTTTATAACCGTCGGTCTGTTTGAAATGACCACTGGAGTCCCTTCACCCCTTCTTATCTTCTTAATGAGTAGGGGAAGCTCTGGAAAATCCTAAAAAAAGTGTATTTTTCATGAAAAAAATCATGAAAGTGAACCATCAGTGCTCATCAATAGTATGCACAAATATAATTTTTAGAAATTTAAATTAAAAGCCTCATTCTATTTTTCTGACTTTTTTAACATGTAAAAAAAAAGTTGAAAAAAAAAGTTTAAAAAAAACTGTCAGATAAAAAAGTTAAAAAAAAACTTTCAGAAAAAAAAATGTCAGAACAAAAATTAAAAAAAAGTCAAAAAAAAATTAAAAAAAAATTGGTCACTACAAACATTATTTTTCTAATAGTAAAAGTTGCGACACACATATCTATATCATTCCCATTTTAAAGTTGGAAAATATTAAATATGAATTTTTTGTGTTTTAAGTGTGTTTCATGACATTCTAAGAGATGTAAAAAAAAGTTAAAAAAGAAGTTAAAAAAAAGTTAAGAAAAAATTGGTCACTACAAAGATTATTTTTCTAATAGTAAAAGTCGCAGCACACGTATCTATATCATTCCCATTTTGAAGTTGGAAAATATTAAATGTGAATTTCATATGTTTTAAGTGTGTTTCATGACATTCTAAGAGATGTAAAAAAAAAGTTGAAAAAAGTTAAAGCAAGTTAAAAAGAAGTTAAAAAAGTTAAAAAAATTGGTCACTACAAACATTATTTTTCTAATAGTAAAAGTTGCGACACACATATCTATATCATTCCCATTTTGAAGTTGGAAAATTTTAAATATGAATTTTTTGTGTTTTCAGTGTGTTTCATGACATTCTAAGAGATTCTAAAAAAAGTTAAAAAAAAGTTAAAAAAAATAAAAAAATTAGATGGGGGAGGGGTGGAGGGAGGGGTTGGAGGGAGGGGGGTTTTTGGGAGCTGGATGGTGGTGGAGTTGGGGGTGGACGATTTTGGCATAGTGGAGGGTGGGGAACTTTGGGACGGAAAAAAAAATAGGTATGATTTACCTCATATACTAAGCTCGCGAGCCATTTAAATGCAGCGTTTACATACTTTTTTCTTGTTTTGATATTGCTCTTTACCGACCTCTGGAGATCCAGCTTCAAAAAATATTTAACAATCTGTTAACTATAATGGGGTCTGTATAAATTTTAGTAGAATTAATTTCTTTACCCACTAAAAATATAAAGGAATAGCTTACTTCTTGCGTGTGGCTTTCGTCAATATTCCTTGTGTTTGAATGCATGATTATATCTCGAATGCCAATTTTGAACTGAGAAAATAACAAATTGTCAGAGTTTTTATATCCGTGTTCAAGGTTAAACATAAATCAACCACACCTAACAAATTAATTAACAGAAAGAATTTCATAACTTCATACAAAAGAAACGAATCACTAGCATGAAAACACGCACGACTTTTAACAGAAACATCACGCACTTTTAACAGGGGTTAGCACGAATTTTTATGGTAGTTGAATCTAGTCATTGTACTGTAGTTATGTCCTACCTGTCTTGTCTCTTTAACTGTACACAGTAATTTCCTATCTGCCCCGTTCCTTTAATTGTACACAGTAATCTCCCACCTGTCTTGTCTCTTTAATTGTATCAATACTACTTTTGTATTGACCCTGGAGTATTTCTTATCCGACCTTTGAACTATTTTTAACAAAATATATACCTCAAAATTTTCAACAGATGGGTTTGGAAAAAGAAAGCTTGGGGGGGGCTAATTGCCCTCTGATCTTTTTTGACTATTAAAAATTGAGCTCAAACTTTCAATTTCAAATCCAATGAGCCCTGACTAAAGTTTATGCGACCATCCCTTTCATAAGAACCATTTATGCCCCAAGGTATAACCTACAACGTCTGCCCCCGAGCCTTGGGGGGTTGTGTCGACACCTGAGTTTTTGTTATCCGACTTTTGAACAATTTTTAACTTAATGGCTATCTCAAAACTTTTATCGGATGCATTTGCGGAAAAAGGGGCGTGGGGGGGATTAGTTGCCCTCCACCCTCTTTTAACTCTGAAAAACTGAACTAGAGGTTTCAGTTTCTAATCAACTGAGCCCTCTCTGAAGGGAAGGGCATAACTTATAACCCTTGCCCTGAAGACTGTGGGAGGAGTGTCTGGCTCAGATATATAATTCCAGAACTTACAACTACGTTGTAACAAATTTGTTATCTCAAAATTTTGATTGGATTTGTTTGGAGAAATGGTTGGCGTGGAAGGTTTTTTATTTGCCTTCCATTCACTTTCTACTATAAAAAAAGGCACTAGCTATTTCAATTTTCAATCAAATCAGCCCTTTTTGAAATTTCTACGACAACACTTTCTATAATAACCTTATTACCTCCAAGGCATAACTTACAACCCTTACCCTGAGGGCTGGGGGGTGTTATCATCCTCAAAGACCTAATTTCGAGAATTTTCAACTACGTCGAACAAAATGGCTATCTCAAAATTTTTATTGGTTTTGTTTGACGAAAAGTTGGGCATAAGAGGGGGGTTAGTTGCCCTCCAATCACTTTCGGCAATTAAAAAGGGCACTAACCCTTTGAAGTTCCAATCAAATGAGTCCTTTTTAAACCTTATATGGCCCCAGGGCATAGCTTACAACCCGTGCCCTGAGGGTTGTGGAGGAAGTGCCCCCTCAAAAATATAGTTTTTTTATGTCTAAATCAACTACGTGGAACAAAAGGGCCATCTCAAAATTTTGATTGGATGTGTTTTTGTGGAAATGGTGGGCGTGGAATGGGTTTTAGTTGCCTTTTAATCACTTTTAACTCTTAAAAAGGGCACTAGAGCTCTCGATTTCCAATCGAATGAGCCATCTTTGAAGTTTATTTGACGACCCCTTCTATATGAAGTACCTCTGGGGAAAAAAAGTAATAAGTAATAAAACATTGGAGCCGTGTGGTCTTTACTATAGGCAATACTATAATGTTGCCTCTTACTATATATGTCCCAGAACAACACTTACAACTCCTACCCTCCATGCCCTGGGGGATTGTGTTTACTCCAGAGTTTTTGTTATCTAATTTTTGAATAATTTTTAAAAAACTGGCTTTCTCAAAATTTGCACCGGTTGGGTTTCGGAAAAAGAGAGTGGGGGGGGGAGGTATGTGCCCTTAAATCTCTTGACCTTTAAAAAGTGAAATAGAACTTTCAATTTTCAATCAAATGAGTCCTCTATGAAGTTTATACGAGTATCCCTTTCATAAGAACCATACATGCCTTTAGGACATAATTTAGAACGCCTTCCCCCAGGCCCCGGGGGGATGTGTTGACACTGGAGTTTTTCTTACCCGACCTTTGAACTATTTTTTTTAACAAAATGTCTATCGCAAAATTTTCATCTGATGGGCTGGCAAAATGAAGGCGTGGTGTAGGGGGCTAATTACCCTCGGATCTCTTTTGACTATTAAAAAGTGAACTTGAACTTTCAATTTCCAATCAAATGAGTCTTCTCTTAAGCTTATACGAGCGTCCCTTTCATAAAAATCATATATGCCCCAGTGCATAAATTACAACGCCTGCCCCTGGGCCCTGAGGGGCTGTGTCGACACCTGAGTTTTTGTTATCTGACTTTTGAACAATTTTTAACTTAATGGCGATCTCAAAATTTTTGTCGGATACATTTCGGAAAAAGGGGAGGGGGGGCTTGTTTTTTAAATGTGACAGTGCAGGGAGGCCAAAACAAAGGAATATTGAGAAATTACGTTTAGGGGATTATTTGGGTGAAATAAATTAATC
This sequence comes from Artemia sp. Qi Xiang Cuo, assembly GCF_049724085.1. Classification (NCBI taxonomy): domain Eukaryota; kingdom Metazoa; phylum Arthropoda; class Branchiopoda; order Anostraca; family Artemiidae; genus Artemia; species Artemia sp. Qi Xiang Cuo. The sequence continues at coordinate 65,901,201 of NC_142801.1, forward strand.
GACATTTTAGGGATTCTTTAGGCGAAACAGTTTGAGATATTTTAGAGGATGATTTGGACGAAACAGTTTAAGACATTTTAGAGGATGATTTGGGCTGAAACTCTGTGGTCGCTATAATAGACATGCATATGGGATGTGAACAATATGAAATATTGTTTTGGCAATGGAGTATAATTCTAGGCTAAGTTGGAAATCATGAGGGGAATTAAGAAACTAAAAGGCTTCTCTACTTTAGGATGAGAGATAAATTCTGGAATTATTATTTCGAACCCTTACTAGTGTAAATAGGACACCTTAGATAACTTTCAGAATTTCAAACAAGATACAATTAGATTAAGACAGATTGAATATATTTAACGCGGGAATTGTTTCGTGGGATTTTTAAATCCGACAGTACAGGGATGCCAAAACAAAGGAACATTCAGAAATTACGCTTAAGGGATTATTTGGGCGAAACAAATTAATTGACAGTTTAGGAATTATTTGGGTGAGACAGTTTGAGACATTTTAGAGGATTATTTGGGCGAAACAGATTGACAGGGATTGAGAGAGATTAAGAGGGATTGAGAGAGATTCTGAGATATTGTGAGATTAAGAGAGATTTAGAGATTAAGAGAGATTTAGAGATTAAGAGATTTTGAGAGAAATTTTGAGAATGTTGGACAAATTTAGCAACTGGATTTAGTTATTTGATGAGTTTCGGCTTATAAATAACGCCTAAAAGGCCTTATTTTTCTCATAATGTAAATTTCATCTAGCGACATAACTTTTTTTTATATATTTTAAAATGACATGAAATATGCTTGTGGCTCTACCAATCGTACTCTATGCTTGCTCATAGAAACTACGCGGCTTTCCCACTGACACTCTATGGCGGGTTATTGACACTACCTAGTTTATTGCATGTATTAAATCAGTTTTTTTTAAGCAGTGTAACGATAAAAACATAAGTCATAAAAAAGTGAAGATGGAGCATTTTAAGAAATGAGTTCACATGTTAATGTTATTGTATCATTGAATGCCGACAAGGAGAAGTATTTGAACTATGAAACAAGTACAAGTGGTATTACAATTGGAAATGTATGTGTGCATTGTCATGACAGTAAGGAATTAAATTTCTTTGGAGTACCAAAAAATTCAACTCTTATGATGGTGGATATGTGAGTTCGAGATCTCCGGAGATGATCGCACTCAAAGAAAATGTCAACATAAAAGTAATAGTTGATGAAAAGGGTCATCTTCTTGCTAGTGCTTCTGGTAACATGCTACCTATTGATAGAACCTATCGTCAGCTTCCGGGTATTAGCATTCAAACGGAAGATCGAAAGTAGACAGGCATACTCTTCTATTAATATCATAAACCATATCTTGTCTAAGTGCCAGAACTGTTACCTGTGTAAAAATAATGTGATAATAGACAGTGAAATTGCCAGAAAAATAAAATTGGCATTGGCAGAAAATATCACTAATATAAAGATGAATCGATGAAAAACAAAGTGCCAGCAGACGACACTACCATTGATCAAACAGTCTTGCTAATAGGTATTAGCATTCAAATGAAAGCAAAGGGGAAAAGAAAGGTCTACTCTTTTACTAATATATAAACCATATCCTGTCTACGTGCCAGAACTTTTACTTTAGTAAAAATGATGTTGTAATAGACAGTGAAATTGCCAGAAAAATAAAAAGGGCATTGGTAGAAAATATCACTAAGGAATATAAAGATGAATCGATGAAAAACAAAAGTGCCAGCAAAGGTTACTACCATTGATCAAACAGTCAATGATTCAAATAATACCAAAGACGAAATACATATTAAACCTGTCGGTGACAGACCAGTAAATATTGTGTATGACTCAAAATGGAATAATGATTATTCTACTGATTGCGAGCTAAGAGAAGACAATGGCTACAATATCAAGAGAGAACATGGTGAACTATATTATGGAACAGATTCAAAATGTCTAAAGTTGCTCATTGATATTAATAATGTATCATAATATATTTTTGTATTAATATTCTACATGACATTATTTCATTAAAAATATACTATGCAATGCATTGTTATTATTTTCATTATTTTTAGAGTATGCTAGCATATCAAACGTTTAGAATGTCTATTGAAACATCGAAGATGTAAGAAAAGGAATTTGCATACATCTATTGTCAGACATATGGGATAACATTGACCGAATCTAAGTATCAGAGTGAATAAATTTTTGTATTAACATCATTGTGAGACACATTGGATATAATTGACCAAATCTAATTATCATGTTGAATAAATTCTTTAACAACCTCCTTTCTCGGATGCATTGGATAATATTTTCAAAATCTTTGTATTATAGTGAATGGATTCTTTATCAACTTACATTTGTCTGATACATCAGATGACATGCACAAAATCTAAGTATCAGAGTGAATAAACTCTTTATCATCGTCTTTTGTATGATATGTATGATAAAATTGAGAAAATCTAAATATCAGAGTGAATAAATTCTTTATCAAAGTCTTTTTGACAGATATTTTGATAACACTGACCAAATCTAAGTATCAAACTGAAAAACTACTTTATTAAAATTCTTTATTAACATCATTTGCCGAATATGCCGGAAAACATTATCAAAACCTAAGTGTCAGAGTGATTAAATTCTCTATCAACATCTATTGTCAGATACATGGGATAACATTGACAAATATAAGTATCAGAGTGAATAAAATTTAGAAAATCTAAGCATCAGAATAAATAAATTCTTTATCAATATAATTTGACAGATACGTTTGATAGTGTCAGAGTGAATAAATTCATTATCATTGTCCTTTGTCAGATATGATTGATAAAATTGAGAAAATCCAAGCATCAGAGTGAATAAATTCCTTATCAATGTCCCTTGACATACGTTTGTTAACACTGACCAAATTTAAGTACCATAGTGAATAAATTCTATATCATCTTCTTTGTCGGATACATCAGATAACATTCACAGAATCTAAGTATCAAAGTGAATAGATTCTTTTTTAACATCATTTGCCAGAAATGTACGTTAATCTTATCAGAACTTAATTGTCAGTGTGTTTAAACTCTTTAGCGACACCTATTTTCAGACACATGGCATAACATTGACAAAATCTAAGTATCAGAGTGAACAAATTTGAGAAAATCTAAGCATCAGAATAAATTGATTCTTTATCAATATCATTTGACAGGAACGTTTGATAGTGTCAGAGTGAATAAATTCCTTATCAATGTCTCTCTACATATACGCTTGTTAACACTGACCAAATTTAAGTACCATAGTGAATAAATTCTATATCATCTTCTTTGTCGGATACATCAGATAACATTCACAAAATCTAAGTATCAAAGTGAATAAATTATTTATCAACATACTTTTTCAGATATGCTTGATAACATTGCGAAAATCTAAGTATCAGAGTGAATAAATCTTTATCAATGTCTTTTTGACAGATACGTTTGATAACAATGACATAATTTAAGTATCAAATTGAACAAATTCTTTATTAACATCCTTTATTAACATCATTTGCTGGATACGTCGGATAACATTATCAAAACCTAAGTGTCAGAGTGATTATATTCTTTATCAACATCTGTTGTCAGATACATGGGATAACATTGACAAAATCTAAGTGTTAGAGTGAATAAAATTGAGAAAATCTAAGCATCAGAATAAATAAATTCTTTATCAATATCATTTGAAAGATACGTTTGAAAGATTCAGAGTGAATAAATTCCTTATCAATGTCTTTTGTCAGATATGATTGATAAAATTGAGAAAAATCTAAGTATCAGAGTGAATAAATTTTTTATCAATGTCCTTTGTCAGATATGATTGATAAAATTGAGAAAATCCAAGTATCAGAGTGAATAAATTCTTTATCAATGTCCTTTGACAGATACGTTTGTTAACACTGACCAAATCTAAGTATCATAGTGAATAAATTCTATATCAACATGCTTTGTCAGATATGCTTGATAAAACTGAGAATATCTTAGTATCAGAGTGAATAAATTCTTTATCAATGTCTTTTTTACGGATACGTTTAATAACACTGACATAATTTAAGTACCGAATTGAACACATTCTTTTTTAACATTCTTTATCGATATCATTTGTCGGATACTTCGGATAACTTTGTCAAAATCTATGTATTAGAATGAATAAATTCTCTATCATCATCCTTTGTAGGGTATGTCATTATGAAAAATTATAAGTAAGTAAAAAACTCATTCTTGAATTTGCCTCCTGGTTACATAATACTGAAATTTCATTCATGTAGTTATGAAAAAATTGTAAATAAGTACCAAATGCAGATATTTCATTCAAGAAATTATTAAAAATTGTAAGTAGATAACAAACTCTTTTTTGAGTTCACCTCTTGGATACACAATATAGACATTTCATTCAAGAAATTCCGAAAAATTGTAAGCAAGTACCAAACTAATTCTTGAATACACAGTACAGACATTTCATTAAAGAATTTTAAATTTCATTCAAGAAATTATGAAAAATTGTAAGTAGATAACAAACTCTTTTTTTGAATTCACCCCTTGGATACACCATACAGAAATTTCATTAATGAAACTATGAAAAAATTGCAAGTAAGTACCAAACTTTTTCTTGAATTCACTCTTGAATACACGATACATACATTTTTTTCAAGAAATTTACATTTCATTCAAGAAATTATGATAAAATTGTAAGTAAGTAACAAACTCGTTCTTGAATTCGCCTCCTGGTTACACAATACAGAAATTTCATTCATGTAATTATGAAAAATTGTAAGTAAGTACCAAATGCGGAAACTTCATTCAAGAAACTATGAAAAATTATAAGTAGATCACAAACTCTTTCTTTAATTCACCTCTAGGATACACAATACAGAAATTTCATTCAAGAAATTATGAAAAATCGTAAGTAAGAACAAAACTCATTCTTGAAGTCACCTCTTGAACACACAATACAGAAATTTCATTCAGGAAATTATGAAAAAATTGTAAGTAAGTACCAAACTTTATCTTGAATTCACCTCTTGGATACACGATACAGACATTTCATTCAAGAAATAAAGAAAAATTGTAATTAAGAACCAAAATGCAGAAATTTTAGTCAAGAAATTATGAAAAATTGTAAGTAAGTAACAAACTCTTTCTTGAATTATCTTCTTGGATACACAATACAGACATTTCATTCATGAAATTATGAAAAAATTGTAAATAACTAACAAATTCTTTCTTGAATTCACCTCTTGAATACACAATACAAACATTTCATTCATGAAATTTACATTTCATTCAAGAAATTATAAGAAAATTTAAGTAAGTACCAAACTCTTTCTTGAATTCACCTCTTGAATACACAATACAGAAATTTCATTCATGAAATTATGAAATTATTGTAAGTAAGAACCAAAATACAGAAAATTCATTCATGAAATTATGAAAAAATTGTAAGTAAGTAACAAACTCTTTCTTGAATTTACTTCTTGGATACACAATACAGACATTTCATTCAAGAAATAATGAAAAAGTTGTAAGTAACTAACAAACTCTTTCTTGAATTCACCTCTTGAATAAACAATACAGACACTTCATTCAATAAATTTACATTTGATTCAAGAAATTATAAAAAAATTCTAAAAAAAAATTCTAAGAAAAAAATTATAAAATAAGAGAACCAAACTACAGAAATTTTGTTTATGAAATTATGAAAAAATTGTAAGTAAGTAACAAACTCTTTCTTGAATTCCCCCCTTGGATATACAATGCAGAAATTGCATTCAATAAATTAGGAAAACATTGTAAGTAAGTAAAAAACTGCTTCTTGAATTCACCTCTTGAATACACATTACAGAAATTTCATTCAAGAAACTGAAAAAATTGTAAGTAAGTAACAAACTATTTCTTGAATTCCCCTATTGGACGTAGTAAGGTGTGAACGTAGAAATATATTAGGTAGATAAAAACACAAATTAAGACATGCATAAACCTAGAGAAGGAAACATGTTAAGAAAACAATTCATACTTCAAAATTTGCAGAACAAATGTAGCTAACACATTTTCCATGCAGCCCCGCTATACTTTGCAGAAATTTCATTCAAGAAATTATGAAAAAAAATTGTAAGTGAATAACAAACTCTTTCTTGAATTCGCCTCTTGTATACACAATACAGAAATTAAATTCAAGAAACTATGAAAATATTGTAAGTAAGTAACAAACTCCTTCTTGAATTCACCTCTTGGATACACATTACAGAAATTTCATTCAATAAATTATGAAAAATTTTAAGTAAGTAACAAACTCTTACTTGAAATCACCTCTTGGATACAAGTACAGAAATTTCATTCATGAAATTATGAAAAATTTGTAAGTAAGTAACTAACTCTTTTGAATTCACCTCTTGAATACACAATACAGAAATTTCATTCATGAAACTATGAAAAAAATTGTAAGTAAGTAAGTAACAAACTCTTTCTTTAATTCGCCTCTTGGATACACAATACAGAAATTTCATTCAAGAAATTATAAAAAAAATTGTTTGCTGTATTTAATTTAGAGTGGTTATAGATGGTTGCACACCCACTCAGACACCCAGTAAAAGTGAGAGAGACATGCAAAAAGTTGGGTTAATTTTGGTTCACTTAGAGTGGCATGTCTCTGTATCCAAGTACTTGGATACAGAGACATGCCACTCGCATGTCTCTGTATCCTGCATGCATGTCTCTGTATCCAAGTGGCAAATTCAAGAAAGAGTTTGTTATTCAATAAGAAGTTTGTTACTTACTTACAATGTTTTCATAATTTCTTGAATGTAATTTCTGTATTGTGTATCCAAGAGGCAAATTCAAGAAAGAGTTTGTTACTCACTTACAATTTTTTTCATAATATCTTGAATGAAATTTCTGTATTGTGTATCAAAGAGGTGAATTCAAGAAAGAGCTAGTTACTTACTTATAAGTTTCACATAATTTCTTGAATAAAATTTCTGTATTTTGGTTGTTACTTACAATTTTTTTATAATTTCATGAATAAAATTTCTGTATTGTGTATTCAAGAGGTGAATTCAAGAAAGATTTTCGTACTTACTTAAAAAATTTTCATAATTTCTTGAATTAAACGTAAATTTCTGGAATGAAATATCTGTATTGTGTATTCAAGAGGTGAATTCAAGAAAGAGTTTGTTAGCTACTTACAATTTTTTCATAATTTCATGAATGAAATTTCTGTAATGTGTATTCAAGAGGTGAATTCAAGAAGAAGTTTGATACTTACTTACAATTTTTTCATAATTTCTTGAATGTGATTTCTGTATTGTGTATCCAAGAGGTGAATTCAAGAAAGATTTTGTTACTTACTTACAATTTCTTATGAATGAAATTTCTGTATTTTGGTTCTTACTTAGAATTTTTTCATAATTTCATGAATAAAATTTCTGTATTGTGTATTCAAGAGGTGAATTCAAGAAAGAGTTTGTTAGCTTCTTACAATTTTTTCATAATTTCAGGATTGAAATGTCTGTAAGGTGTATCCGAGAGGTGAATTCAAAAAAGAGTTTGTTGCTTACTCTAAATTTTTTCATAATTTCTTGAAAAAAATTTCTGCATTTTGGCTCTTAATTACAATTTTTTCATAATTTCATGAATGAAGTATCTGTATTGTGCATCCAAGAGGTGAATTCAAGAAAGAGTTTGGTACTTACTTACAATTTTTTCATAATTTCTTGAATGAAATTTCTTTATTTTGTATCCAAGAGGTGAATTCAAGAAAGAGTTTTTTATCTACTTACAATTTTTTCATAATTTCATGAATAAAATTTCTGTATTGCGTATTCAAGAGGTGAATTCAAGAAAGAGTTTGTTAGCTACTAACAATTTTTCATAATTTTTTGAATGAAATTTTTGCATTTGGTACTTACTTACAACTTTTCATAATTACATGAATGAAATTTCTGTACTGTGTAACCAGGAGGCGAATTCAAGAATGAGTTTGTTACTTACTTGCAATTTTTTCATAATTTCTTGAATGAAATGTAAATTTCTTGAACGAAATGTCAGTATTGTGTATTCAAGAGTGCATTCAAGAGAGAGTTTGTTACTTACTTGCAATTTTTTCATAATTTTATCTATGAAATTTCTGTATTGTGTATCCAAGAGGTGAATTCAAGAAAGACTTTGTTATCTACTTACAATTTTTCATAATTATTTGAATGAAATGTAAATTTCTTGAATGAAATGTGTGTATTGTTTATTCAAGAGTGAATTCAAGAATGAGTTTGTTACTTACTTACAATTTTTTCATAATGACATATCCAACAACGGATGATGATAGAGAATTTATTCATTCTAATACATAGATTTTGTCAATCTTACCCGACTTATCTGACAAATGATATCGATAAAGAATGTTAATAAAGAATTTGTTCAATTTGGTACTTAAATTATGCCAGTGTTATCAAACGTATTTGACAAAAAGACATTGATAAAGAATTTATTTTCTGTGATGCTTAGATTTTCTCAATTTTATCAAGCATATCTGACAAAGCATGTTAATAAAGAATTTATTCACTTTCATGCTTATATTTTGTTAATGTTATCTGATGTATCCGGCAAAGAAGTTGATATAGAATTTATTTACTATGATACTTAGGTTTGGTCAGTGTTAACAAGCGTGTCTGTCAAAAGACATTGAGAAGGAATTTATTCACTCTGATACTTAGATTTTCTCAATTTTATCAATCGTATCTGACAAAAGATATTGATAAGAATTTATTTATTGATAAGAAAAGAATTTATTTACTCTGACACTATTAAACGTATCTGTCAAATCATATTGATAAAGAATTTATTTACTCTGATACTTAGATTTTATCAATTTTATTCACTCTGATACTTTGATTTTGTCAATGTTATCCCTTGTATCTGACAATGGATGTTGATAGAGAATTTAATCACTCTGACACTTAGGTTTTGATAATGTTATCCGACGTATCCGGCAAATGTTGTTAATAAAGAATGTTAGTAAAGAATTTGTTTAATTTGATACATAAATTATGTCAGTGGTATCAAACGTATCTGTAAAAAAAACATTGCTAAAGAATTTATTCACTCTGATACTTAGATTTTATCAAGCATATCTGACAAAGCAGGTGGATAAAGAATTTATTTACTCTGATACTTAGATTTTGTGAATATTATCTGATGTATCCGACAAAGAAGATGATATAAAATTTGTTCACTATAATACTTAGATTTTTCAGTGTTAACAAGCGTATCTGTCAAAAGACATTGATAAAGAATTTATTTACTCTGCTACTTAGATTTTCTCAATTCTATCAATCATATCTGACAAAAGACATTGATAAAGAATTATTTCACTCTGACATTATCAAACGTATCTGTCAAATGTTATTGATAAAGAATTTATTTATTCTGATACTTATATTTTCTCAATTTTGTTTACTCTGATGCTGAGATTTTGTCAATGTCATCCCATGTATCTGACAATAGATGTTGATAGAGAAATTAATCAATCTGACACTTAGGTTTGGATAATCTTATCTGACGTATCCAGCAAATGATGTTAATAAAGAATGTTATTAAACAATATGTTCAATTTGATACTTATATTTGGTCAGTGTTATCAAAAGTATCTGTCAAAAAGACATCGATAAAGAATTTATTCATTCTGATACTTAGATTTTCTCATACATAGATTTTCTCAATTTTATAATACATATCAGAAGCAACGCTGTAGCATTGCCTATAGTAAAGGCCATACGGCTCCAATGTTTTATTATTTATTATTTTTTTCAGAGGCACTTCATATGGAAGGGTTCGTCGTAAAAGCTTCAAAGGGATTGATTGGAAATTGAGAGTTCTAGTGCCCTTTTTAACAGTCGAAAATGAATGGAGGGCAACCAGCCCCCTCTCCAAGCCCATCATTCCTCCAAGCACATCCAATCAAAATTTTGAGATAAGCATTTTGTTCGGCGTAGTTGATTTCCAGATAGAAAATATATTTCTGAGGAAGATACTCCCCCACAACCCTCAGGGCAAGGGTTTTAAGTTATGCCCTGGGGGCATATAGGGTTTTTATAGAAGTCGTTGTCGTAGAAACTTTAAAACAGGCTCATTAGATTGGAAATTAAAGGGCTAGTGCCTTTTTAATAGTCAAAATGATTGGAGGGCAACTAGTCCCCCTCCCCTACATCCAATATTCCCCCTAACACATCCAATCAAAATTTTCAGATAACCATTTTGTTCAGCGTAGTTGATTTCCAGATAGAAAATATATTTTTGAGGAGGACACTCCCTCACAACCGTCAGGGCAAGGGCTTTAAGTTATGCCCTGGGGGCATATAAGGTTTTTATAGAAGATGTTGTTGTAGAAACTTCAAAACAGGCTCATTCGATTGGAAATTAAAGGGCTAGTGCCATTTTTAATAGTCAAAAATGATTGGAGGGCAACTAGCCACCCCCCCACATCCATCATTCCCCCAAACACATCCAATCAAAATTTTGAGATAGCCATTTTGTTCAGCGTAGTTGATTTCGAGATAGAAAGTTTGTTTTTGAAGTGGACACTCCCCACCAACCCTCAGGGCAAGGAATTTAAGTTATGCCCTGGGGGTATATAAGATTTTTATAGAAGGCGTTGTCGTAGAAACTTCAAAAAAGGTTAATTCCATTGGAAATTCAAAGGGATAGTGCCCTTTTTAATTGTCAAAAGTTATTGGAGGGCAACTAGCCCCCCCCCCTACGCCCATCATTCCCCCAAACACATCCAATCAAACTTTTGAAACAGCCATTTTGTTCAGTCTAGTTAACTTCCAGATAGAAAATATGTTTTTGAGGAAGACACTCCCCCAAAACCCTCAGGGCAAGAGTTTTAAGTTATGCCCTGGGGGCATATAAGGTTTTTATAGAAGGTTTGGTCGTAGAAAATTCAAAACAGGCACATTCTATTGGAAAATCAAAGGGCTAGTGCCCTTTTAATAGTCGAAAGTGATTGGAGGACAAATAACCCCCCCGCAGGCACCTCATTCCCCCAATCACATCCAATCAAAATTTTGAGATAGCCATTTTGTTCAGCGTAGTTGAATTCTGGATATAAAATATGTTTTTGAGGAGGAAAATCCCCCACAACCCTCAGGGCAAGGGTTTTCAGTTATGCCCTGGGGACATATAAGGTTTTTGTAGAAGGCGGTGTCGTAGAAACTTCAAAAAAGGCTGTTTCGATTGGAAATTCCAAGGGCTAGTGCCCTTTGTAATAGTCGAAGGTGATTTTAGGGCAACTAACCCCATTCTCACGCCCACCTTTTCCCCAAACACATCCAATAAAAATTTTAAGACAGCCATTTTATTAAACGTAGTTTTAAGTTCTGGAAATTAGGTCTTTGAGGACTACATCTCCCCCAAAGCCGTCAGGGCAAGGGTTGTAATTTAAGGATTCTCCGAATCCTTCACATTATTTGGAAAGTTTTTTCTTTTAAATTATTTTGGAAAGTTTTTTCCATTAAAATGGAAAGTTTTTTTCACTTTTTAATAGTCAAAAGAAATTGAAGGGCAACTAGCCCCTCTCCCTCCACAACGCCCTAAATGCATCAGATAAAAATTTTGATATGGACATTTTGTTAAAATAGTTCAAAGCTCTGATAACAAAAAACTCCGGTGTCAACAGAGCCCACCGGGACCCAGGGGTAGGCGTTGTAAGTTATGCCCTGGGGCATAACTTATTATAGGGGGGTATAGCTTATGGGAAGGGGTTTTGTTTGGGAAATATATTATAATTATAGAATTATAAATTTAAAATACATACTCTGTGATAGATGCAAAATTGCTTTGGCACACAAATTCCTATTAAGGTAAATTCCAAACAGTCGTGATCCCTTTGTGTCAGCAAGTGAAATGGTCTAAGCTTCCTTATTGCAGCTATTTTTTCAATCCATTCATTGTTGTCAATCATTGTTGTCATTGTTGTCAATTCATATATACTCTGTGATAGATGCAAAATTGCTTTGGCCCACAAATTCCTTAAGGTAAATTCCTAACAGTCATGATCCCTTTGTGTCAGCAAGTGAAATGGTCTAAGCTTCCTTATTGCAGCTTTTTTTCAATCCATTCATTGTTGTCAATCGCTGTCCACAAGTTATGCAAGCGGTCTATTGTTCATATATAAGGTTTTTATCAAAGAGGTAATAGTATAGACTTTGAAAAAAGCCTCATTCGATTTAAATTGAAAGTTAGTAGTATGTACATATTGAATTCTAGGAGACATATAGCAATTTCAACATTATTTGCGTACGTCTCTACACCTTTTCAAAGAGAGTGTGTATCCTCTCACATGGCCTAATACTTCTAGGAGACATATAGCAATTTCAACGTTATTTGTGTACGTCTCTACACCTTTTCAAAGAGAGTGAGTATCCTCTCAAATGGCCTAATACTTCTAGGAGACATATAGGAATTTCAACGTTATTCTATAGAAGCTCTACACCTTTTCAAAGAGAGTGAGTATTTGACATTTCTGCAAAAAGGGATTCGCAAATTGGACATTATGAACGATATTAATTAATGTTTTGAATAATAGGAGTGTGAATGATTCTAATCAGTGATTGGATTGTAGGAACGTGGATAAAAAAAAGATTAAACTGATTAACAGTTAAGTTAACCCCGAAGGGGTTGTTAACTCAGGTAATTTATTATAAGTTTGAAACATCAGTCTATGAAAATGGCTAACGACAACAGAATGACATTGCGAGTTGACCTAGCTTTACCTCTCCGATGCATCAATTCTGGAGGGAAAACCAAAAATACTCAGAGTCGAAAATAAATGGGGTCTGCCTCAAGGGAAAGGCTCAGAGGCCCTTAGTTCCCCCATTTCTGAGGGCAGGGGGGTCAATTTTGGAGGGAAAACCAAAAATACTCAGAATCGAAAATAAATGGGATCTGCCTCAAGGGCAAGGCTCAGAGGCCCCTCCTTCCTCCATTTCTGAGGGCAGGGGAGGGGTCAATTTTGGAGGTAAAACCAAAAATACTCAGAATCGAAAATAAATGGGATCTGCCTCAAGGGGAAGGCTCAGAGGCCCTTCGTTCCCCCATTTCTGAGGGCAGGGGACGGGTCAATTTTGGAGGGAAAACCAAAAATACTCAGAATCGAAAAAAAATGGGATCTGCCTCAAGGGCAAGGATCAGAGCCCCTTCTTTCCCCCATTTCTGAGGGCAGGGAAGGGGGGGTCAATTTTGGAAGGAAAACAAAAAATACTCAGAATCGAAAATAAATGGGATCTGCTTTTTCTTTACTTGGTGCCTATTAAAACGAAATTTTTGTGTTAAATAAGTAGTTTTTGTATCTTTTAAAAGAGCTTTATGGGGTTTGAAAGACTCAGTTGCCTGATTCCGTGTGGTTTTTCTTTACTTCGTGGTCATTAAAAACGAATTTTTTGTTTTAAATAAGAATTTTTTTTATATTTTAAAATAGATTTAAGTGGTTATAGATAATCTGGTGACTTAGTCCGATTTTTTTTTCTTAAATTTTTTAAAAATTAAAAAGATAAATACTATGATTAAAAGTTTTTCTATGATAAGTTAATATAGCATTATGGTGATTGAGATACTCAGTTTCCTGATTCCGTGTGGTTTTTCTTTACTTAGTGCTCATTAAAAACGAAATTTTTGTTGTAAATAAGTAGTTCTTGTATCTTTTAAAAGAGCTTTAAGGGGTTTGAGAGACTCTGCTGCCTGATTCCATGTGGTTTTTCTTTACTTAGTGCTCATTAAAAACGAAAATTTTGTTGTAAATAAGTAGTTCTTGTATATTTTAAAAAAGCTTTACGGGGTTTGAGAGACTCTGTTGCCTGATTCCGTGTGGTTTGATAGACTCTGTTGCCTGATTCCGAGTGGTTTTTCTTTACTTAGTGCTCATTAAAAACGAAATTTTTGTGACAAATAAGTAGTTTTTGTATCTTTTAAAAGAGCTTTACGGGGTTTGAGAGACTCTGTTGCCTGAATCCGTGTGGTTTTTATTTACTTGATACCCATTAAAAACAAAATTTTTGTTTTAAATAAGTAGTTCTTGTCTCTTTTAAAAGAGCTTTACGAGGTTTGAGAGACTTGGTCGCCTGATTCCGTGTGGTTTTTCTTTACTTAGTGCCCATTAAAAACGAAATGTTTGTGTTAAATAAGTAGTTTTTGTATCTTTTAAAAGATCTTTGCGGGGTTTGAGAGACAAGGTTGCCTTATTCCGTGTGGTTTTTCTGTACTTGGTGCCCATTAAAAACTAAATTGTTGTGTTAAATAAGTAGTTCTTGTGTCTTTTAAAAGAACTTTAAGGGGTTTGAGAGACCCTGTTACCTGATTCCGTGTGGTTTTTCTTTACTTGTAGCACATTAAAAACTAAATTTTTTTGTTAAATAAGTAGTTCTTGTATCTTTTAAAAGAGCTTTAAGGGGTTTGAGAGACTATGTTGCCTGATTCCGTGTGGTTTTTCTTTACTTAGTGCTCATTAAAAACGAAATTTTGTTGTAAATAAGTAGTTCTTATATCTTTTAAAAGAGCTTTATGGGATTTGAGAGACACGATAAACAAAAAGACATTTCGTTCAAGAAATTATGACAAAATTCTAAGTAAGTAACAAACTTTTTATTGTTTTCATAACTTAGATACACGATGTAGAACTTTAATTCCAGAAATTATGAAAAAATTCTCAGTAAGTAAAAATTTCTTTCATGAAGTCAACTCTTTGATGCTCAATACGGAAATTTCATTCAAGAAATTATGAAAATATTTGTAAGTAAGTAACAAGCTCTTTATTGATTTCACCTCTTGGATATACAGTACAGATACTTCATTCAAAAAATTATGAAAAAATAGCAAGAAAGTAACAAACTCTTTATTGTTTTCACCTCTTGGATATACAATACGGAAATTTCATTCAATAAATTATGAAAAAATTGTAAGCAAGTAACAGACTCTTTCCTGAAGTCACCTCATGGATACAAAACGCAGAAATTTCATTTAAGAAATTATGAAAAAATTGTAAGCAAGTAACAAACTCATTCCTGAAGTCACCTCTGGGATACACAATGCAGAAATTTCATTTAAGAAACTATGAAAAAATTGTAAGTAAGTAAGTAACAAATTCTTTCTTGAAGTCACCTCTTGGATACACAATACAGAAATTTCATTAAAGAAATTATGAAAAAATTGTAAGTAAGTAGCAAATTCATTCTTGAATTCACCTGCTGGATAAACAAAAAGACATTTCGTTCAAGAAATTATGACAAAATTCTAAGTAAGTAACAAACTCTTTATTATTTTCATGACTTAGATAAACGTTGTAGAAATTTAATTCAAGAAATTATGAAAAAATTCTCAGTATGTAACAATTTCTTTCTTGAAGTTAACTCTCGAATACACAATACAGAAATTTCATTCAAGAAATTATGAAAATATTTGTAAGTAAGTAACAAGCTCTTTATTGATTTCACCTCTTGGATATACAGTACAGATACTTCATTCAAGAAATTATGAAAAAATCGCAAGTAAGTAACAAACTCTTTATTGTTTTCACCTCTTGGATATACAATACGGAAATTTCATTCAGTAAATTATGAAAAAAATTGTAAGCAAGTAACAAACACTTTCCTGAAGTCACCTCTTGGATACACAATGCAGCAATTTCATTAAAGAAATTATGAAAAAATTGTAAGTAAGTAGCAAATTCTTTCTTGAATTCACCTGCTGGATAAACAAAAAGACATTTCGTTCAAGAAATTATGACAAAATTCTAAGTAAGTAACAAACTCTTTCTTGAAGTTACCTCTTGGATACACAATCCAGAAATTTCATTTAAGAAATTATGAAAAAACTGTAAGCAAGTAACAAACTCTTTCCTGAAGTCACCTCTTGGATACACAATGCAGAAACTTCATTTAAGAAACTATGAAAAAATTGTAAGTAAGTAAGTAATAAATTCTTTCTTGAAGTCACCTCTTGGATACACAATACAGAAATTTCATTAAAGAAATTAAGAAAAAAATTGTAAGTAAGTAGCAAATTCTTTCTTGAATTCACATGCTGGATAAACAAACATATTTCGTTCAAGAAATTATGACAAAATTCTAAGTAAGTAACAAACTAATTATTGTTTTCACGAATTAGATACACGATGTAGAAATTTAATTCAAGAAATTATGAAAAAATTCTCAGTAATTAACAATTTATTTCTTGAAGTCAACTCTTGGATACACAATACGGAAATTTCATTCAAGAAATTATGAAAATATTTGTAAGTAAGTAACAAACTCTTTATTGATTTCACCTCTTGGATATACAGTACAGATACTTCATTCAATAAATTATGAAAAAACGTGAGTAAGTAACAAACTCTTTATTGTTTTCACCTCTTGGATATACAATACGGAAATTTCATTCATTAAATTATGAAAAAATTGTAAGCAAGTAACAAACTCTTTCCTGAAGTCACCTCTTGGATGCACAATGCAGAAACTTCTTTTAAGAAACTATTAAAAAATTGTAAGTAAGTAAGTAACAAATTCTTTCTTGAATTCGCCTCCTGGATAAACAGAAAAGTCATTTCATTCAAGAAATTATGACAAAATTCTAAATAAGTAACAAACCCTTTCTTGAATTCGCCATTGGTTTGCGCAATACAGAAATTTAATTCACGAAACTATGAAAAACATTGCCAACAAATTCTGTCTTGAACTCTCTTTCTGGTCAGACAATTCAGCAATTACATTCAAAAAATTATGAAAAAATTGTAAGTAAGTAGCAAACTGTTTCTTGATTTCTCCCCCTGAATACACAATACAGATATTTCATTCAAGAAATTATAAAAAAAATTGTAAGTAAGTAGCAAACTCTTTCTTGAATACACCTCTTGGATACCCAATACGGAAATTTCATTCGAGAAATTATGAGAAAATTCTAAGTAAATAACAATCTCTTTCTTGAAGTCCCCTCTTGGATACGCAATACGATACGGAAATTTCATTCAAGAAATTATGAGAAAATTCCAGGTAAGTAACACTCTCTTTCTTGAAGTCCCCTCTTGGATACACAATACGGATATTTTATTCAAGAAATTATAAAAAAAAGGAAAGTAAGTAACAAACTCTATTGATTTCACCTCTTGGATACACAATACGAAAATTTCATTCAAGAAATAATGACAAAATTCTAAGTAAGTAAAAAACTCATTCTTGAATTCGCCATTTGCATGCGCAATACAGATATTTCATTCTATGGGACCTCTACACGTGATTAAACACGTTTTGAAACTACATGCTATTTACTTGCCTTTCCTTGGTACCTTTCCAAACGAGCGGGGATTCCCCACTGGTTCCTACAAATTGCAAAAAGTGAGCAGTACGAAAACTCCACGTATCCAACCAGACTGGTTTTTTAGACAACACCCATTTTTTAGAGGTCAATCAGAGACAGAGGGGGTTACTCAATATACGATAACTTGATTTGTGATTGGTTACACACCGCGACGGCGCATACATAGTGAGAGAGACATGTAAAGTCGACATAGCTTTATTTCATTTTTTTAAGGTTAATTTAGACGAAGTTACGTGCGCGCACGTAACCTCGCACGTAAGTCGCAGAGGTGACTTCAGGAATGAGTTTGTTACTTGCTTACAATATTTTCATAATTTCTTAAATGAAATTTCTGCATTGTGTATCCATGAGGTAACTTCAAGAAAGAGTTTGTTACTTACTTAGAATTTTGTCATAATTTCTTGAACGAAATGTCTTTTTGTTTATCCAGCAGGTGACTTCAAGAAAAAGTTCTTTACTTACTTACAATTTTTTCATTATCTATTGAATGAAATTTCTGTATTGTGTATCCAACAGGTGAAATCAATAAAGAGTTTGTTACTTAATTGTGATTTTTTCATAATTTCTTGAATGAAGTATCTGTATTGTGTATCCAAGAGGTGAAATCAATAAAGAGCTTGTTACTTACTTACAAATATTTTCATAATTTCTTGAATGAAATTTCCGTATTGTTTATCCAAGAGTTGACTTCAAGAAAGAAATTTTTACTTACTGAGATTTTTTTTATAATTTCTTGAATTAAATTTCTGCATCGTGTATCTAAGTCATGAAAATAATAAAGAGTTTGTTACTTACTTAGAATTTTGTCATAATTTCTTGAACGAAATGTCTTTTAGTTTATCCAGCAGGTGAATTCCAGAAAGAATTTGCTACTTACTTACAATTTTTTCATAATTTCTTTAATGAAATTTCTGTATTGTGTATCCAAGAGATGACTTCAAGAAAGAATTTGTTACTTACTTACTTACAATTTTTTCATAGTTTCTTAAATGAAATTTCTGCATCTTGTATCCCAGAGATGACTTCAGGAATGTGTTTGTTACTTGCTTAAAATTTTTTCATAATTTCTTAAATGAAATTTCTGCATTGTGTATACAAGAGGTAACTTCAAGAAAGAGTTTGTTACTTACTTAGAATTTTGTCATAATTTCTTGAACGAAATGTCTTTTTGTTTATCCAGCAGGTGAATTCCAGAAAGAATTTGCTACTTACTTACAATTTTTTCATAATTTCTTTAATGAAATTTCTGTATTGCGTATCCAAGAGGTGACTTCAAGAAAAAATTTGTTACTTACTTACTTACAATTTGTTCATAGTTTCTTAAATGAAGTTTCTGAATTGTGTATCCGAGAGGTGACTTCAGGAAAGAGTTTGTTACTTGCTTACAATTTTTTCATAATTTCTTAAATGAAATTTCTGCATTGTGTATCCAAATATTCAATACTGGTTTAGTAAAACTAGAATAGTAATTTAAGTTTGTTTCATCTGATTCGAAGACATGTAAAAAAAAAAGTTAAAAAAAGGGGGGACCAAGTAAAGAAAAACCACACGGAATCAGGCAACCGAGTCTCTCAAACCCCATAAATCTCTTATAAAAGATACAAGAACTACTTATTTACAACAAAAATTTAGTTTTGAATGAGCGCTAAGTAAAGAAAAACCACACGGAATCAGTCAACAGAGTCTCTCAAACCCCGTAAAGCTATTTTAAAAGATACAAGAACTACTTATTTAACACAAAATTTTCGTTTTTAATGTGCACCAAGTAAAGAAAAACCACACGGAATCAGGTAACAGGGTCTCTCAAACCCCTTAAAGCTCTTTTAAAAGATACAAAAACTACTTATTTAACACAACAATTTCGTTTTAATTGGCACCAAGTACAGAAAAACCATACGGAATCAGGCAACCGTGTCTCTCAAACCCCGCAAAGCTCTTTTAAAAGATACAAAACTACTTATTTAACACAAAAATTTCTTTTTTAATGGGCACTAAGTAAAAAAAATCACACGGAATCAGGCAACCATGTCTCTCAAACCCCGTAAAGCTCTTTTAAAAGATACAAGAACTACTTATTTAACACAAAGATTTTGTTTTTAATGGGTATCAAGTAAAGACAGACCACACGGAATCAGGCAACAGAGTCTCGCTATTCCCGTAAAGCTCTTTTAAAAGTAACAGAACTACTTATTTAAAACAAAAATTTCGTTTTTAATGAGCACTAAGTAAAGAAAAACCACACGGAATCAAGCAACAGAGTCTCTCAAACCCCGTAAAGCTCTTTTAAAAGATACAAGAACTACTTATTTACAACAAAAATTTCGTTTTTAATGAGCACTAAGTAAAGAAAAACCAAACGGAATCAGGCAAAAGAGTCTCTCAAACACCTTAAAGCTATTTTAAAATATACAAAAAATACTTATTTAAAAAAAAAATTTCGTTTTTAATGAACACAAACTAAAGAAAAACCACAAGGAATCAGGCAACCTAGTCTCTCAAAACCATTAAATCTATTTTAAAATATAAAAGAAATAATAATTAAACAAAATATTTTCTTTTTTAATTTGAACCAATTAAAGAAAAAAAACACTGAAACAGGCAACTGAGTCTCTCAAACCCCGTAAATCTCTTTTAAAAGATACAAAAACTACTTATTTAACACAAAAATTTCGTTTTAATAGGCACCAAGTAAAGAAAAAGCAGATCCCATTTATTTTCAACTCTGAGTATTTTTGGTTTTTCCTCCAAAATTGACCCCTCCCCTGCCCTCATAAATGGGGGAACGAAGGGCCTCTGAGCCTTGCCCTTGAGGCATATCCCATTTATTTTCGATTCTGAGTATTTTTAGTTTTCCCTCCAAAATTGACCCCTCCCCTGCTCTCAGAAATGGAGGAAGGAGGGGTCTCTGAGCCTTCCCCTTGAGGCAGATCCCATTTATTTTCGATTCTGAGTATTTTTTTTTTTCCAAAATTGACACATCGGAGAGGTAAAGCTAGGTCAACTCGCAATGTCATTCAATCGTCGTCAGCCATTTTCATAGACTAATGTTTCAAATTTATAACAAATTACCTGAGTTAACAACCCCTTCGGGGTTACCTTAACTGTTAATCAGTTTAATACTTGTTTTCTCCACCTTCATACAATCCAATCACTAATTAGAATCATTCACACTCCTATTATTCAAAACATTAATTAATATCGTTCATAGTGTCCAATTTGCGAATCCCTTTTTGCAAAAATGTCAAATACTCACTCTCTTTGAAAAGGTGTAGATCTTCTATAGAATAACATTGAAATTCCTATATGTCTCCTAGAAGTATTAGGCCATGTGAGAGGATACTCACTCTCTTTGAAAAGGTGTAGAGACGTACGCAAATAACGTTGAAATTGCTATATGTCTCCTAGAATTATTAGGCCATGTGAGAGGATACTCACTCTCTTTGAAAAGGCGTAGAGACGTACGCAAATAACGTTGAAATTGCTATATGTCTCCTAGAATTCAATATGTATTTACTACTAAAGTTCTAGACCCGTTTATTAAAATCAAGAATAATCGGACAGTAAGCACCCCCCCGCCCCCTATGCCATAAAAACTAGAAACTTTTTTCAATCAAAAACGAACAAAAATTTTATGAAAAAAAACTTTCCGAAAAATAAGTTTTCAAAGAAAAGTAAAGGCAATTTTAAACTTAAGCTCAGGAGATACAAATATCTGTTAAAATTCAAACTCAAAACGACCAGAAATTACTATTAAAGAATAAATGAAACCCAAAAACGAAAAGATATTAAATAAAAAATCAAAGGAAAAAACATGCAAAAAGTAATAACATAAATGAATAAATAGATCTTAAAGCGAGTAAAGCTTAGATTGAATATGAAAATCAAATTTAAAATAAAAACAAATATTTTGCTATTGAAGTATAAATGAAACTTAAAACAAACAGAAATTAAATAAACAATCATTGTGAACAAAAATACAATATATATTAATGTAAATGAATAAATAAATCTTAAAACTAGTTAAACTTAAATTGAATATGCAAATCAAGTTTGAATCGAATAAAAATGATTGGGTTTTAATAGTTGAAAGCGCCCCTTTCACGCATACCATTTTCCAAAACACATCCAGTAAAAATTTTGAAATATCTATTTTTTTCAACGTAGTTGAACGTTCTGGAAATTAGGTCTTTTAGGATGATAACCCCCTCAGAGTCCTCAGTGCAAGGGTTGTAAGTTATGCCCTGGGGGCATATAAGGTTTATATAGAAATTTGTTGAATAAATCATAGGCAGCACGATCGTGCTGCCTAAGCAAAAAACGGGGACACTCGAGAACGTGACAAGAAACGGGGAATAAGTAAAGAGGAGGACACTCCCCCACAACCCTCAGGGCAAGGGTTTTAAGTTATGCCCTGGGGGCATATAAGAACGATGTTTGCACAATGTATTATTTAATAATTTTTTCCTAAAGAGCAGCGCACTTCGTATCGAAGAAGTTGTCGTAGAAACTTCGAAAAGCGCTCATTCAATTGGACGGAGTGGCTTGTGCCCTTTTTAATAGTCGAGAGGAATTGTAAGGTGACTAAATCCCCTCTCACGACCATCATTTCCCCAAACACATCCAATCAAAATTTTGAGATAGCAATGTTGTTTAACGTAATTGAAAGTTCTGGAAATTCAGTCTTAAAGGATGGCAACCACGCTAACTGACCTTAGGGTAAGGGTTATAATTTATACCCTAGGGGCATACAAGGTACTTATAAAACATATTGCCGTTTTCAATAGCGTTCATTTGATTGAAAATCAAAAGGCCTAATGCCCTTTTTAATAATCGAAAGTGTTTGGAAAGGCTTGACATTTTTATTTTAAAGATCGAAGTGGGTATAATGTATTATTTTTTGTTGTTGTTGTGGTTTAGACCAGGGCACTTCGTATTGAAGGAGTTGTCATGGGAACCTCGAAAAAGGCTCATTCGATTGAAAATAGAAAGAGCTGATGCCCTTTTTAACAGTCGAAAGTGATTGGAGGGAAACTAATTCCCCTTCCACTCCCACCCTGCCACGTCCACCCTCCCACGCCAACCCTCCCATTTCTGCTCTTAAAATTTAGCCAAATCAAAACAGCGTAAGTGTATCCAAGCTATCAAAGAAAGTAAACAGATTTTTTTGCAAATGGTATTAAGTACTCCATTTCAGCTCAACTAGAGGAGTTATGAAACTAAATTAAGCAGTACTATTTGTGTTCAGATTTTTAAAAGGGTGTATGTTGTTAAAAATTGCTGAAAATTTTTCTCCAGCATACAAATAGCAGGCCAAACTATAAAGTCTTAGAAAACGAAAAGATTTAAAGTATTATTTTCTTTTTCCCTGAAAAGACCATGTCAAAATAAAACGAACAGAAATTAATTTAGAAAACCTGTTCCACAAAATAAGTTTTTCAACCAAAGTAAAGAACTCCATTAAGCAAAAAATGAGCAAATATAAAATCAAATATTTTACCAAGCGTGAAACTACCACAAATCAGCATCGATAAATAAATGAAACCCAAAACGAACAGAAATTACAATGATTAACCGATTCAAACTCAAAACAAGCTGAAATTAACATAAGTTGGGCGCAAAACCCCTATGCCTTCCCAAGGCCAGAACAAAATTTGCACTTTACTGAAGAAATACAAATGAGTGTGCATTGTCAGTTTAATATACATATTCTGATATTTAGTAATCAAAATGTTAATATTATTTGATTTATTAATGTTATAAAAGTATAAACATCTATGTTTTCAAATAATTGTATATGAAAGGGGCTGTCCCCTCCTCAATGACTCGCTCTTTACGCTAAAGTTTGACTCTGTCTCACAACTTTATTTTTTAAAACAATAAAAAACTTTATAGCATAAAGAGGGAGGTGTTGAGGAGGGGACAGCCCCTTTCATATGTAGAAAGGGGTCAGGAGGTCGTGACAGTACAAAATTCGGTTATCAAAAGAATGTATCTCGTGACAGCACACCATATATGGGCATAGAGTCCCTAGGGAGAAAGATTGCGTAATCGGTCAATGACCTCTTTTTCCAAGGTCGGTTTATTTGTTGTTTCTATGTGTAATAACTCCGGGACGAAGGTTGCACCAGCGCATTGAATTCTAACGGGAACAATGTTATTGATCTAGGACTCGAGGGGGAAGTGAATTTCCGAGAACTTGATTGTGTAATCGAAGGGGAAGTGAATTTCCGAGAACTTGATTGCGTAATCGATTGGGAATTTTATTGATGCGATAACGGGAAAACAGTTAGATCACGTGTTTCCTTCTCGGCCAATCAGCGAGTCGGATACATCTCCTTTCTCAGCCAATCAGAGAGCTGGTTACATATTAGCGACGGAGGGAATATGAGGAAAGGGTTTTTTGCTAAAGTTTTATCAGTCTGTGAATAGAATTCAAAGGAGTGAGAAGAAGAACAGTTTGACTTTACTCATTTGGATATATATTTGTGTTGATGGCGATGAGTGGAATGTTTACCCTATTAGAAGTTGATAGTGGAGTTGATGATAATAATACAAGAGCACCAAGCATTGCGGTGGAAATCACGAAAGGATCACGGCTTTGTCTGGAATGGGATGCAGTATATGCAAGATATGTGATATCCTTGAGCAAATTTAAAATGGAGGATCAATTATGTTTTGCCGCTAAAGTTGATATAGCACATGTGAATAGACCTTAATATGATTTATGTGCATTAGTGAAACATATCGAAGACAATAAACAGTATAGTTAATTGTACATGCTCTATATTATTGATGTTGTTTTAATTATTGAATAAAAATATTTTGAAATCGAAAATATTTTCTTTCTTTTCTGGTTAGGTTAGGCTATGGGGCTAACAAATCAGGGTCAGTCTAGAGTCAGCAGTCAGAGTGAAAGGATTGAAAAATGAATAAATTTGAGAAAGAGAGAATTAGATCAAATCTAGTGTTTATGGAAAAACATTTGATTTTGGATGATGATTTTCTCGAGTTATCTCTTAAACGCAGGATATTCTCTTGTCAGGGAAAACTTGACAATATAATGAGGAGTGGTTCTCCGCCATTGGACTATTGTGTGAAACTTTTAAAATGTGACTCAAGTGCTTATAGTCAATTTATTGATATATTAATTGGAACAAAGCACAATCATATTGTGGATATACTTTTGAAAACATTGCCAATGGATTCAATGTAGATGACTCCTCCTTCGAAAGAGGTAACGTTACAGAGCTACTCCCCTCCCCCATTTCCCCTCATTGAATTTATGGAACGAGGACGATCAGTTTCGTTTTAGCTGTGAGTGAGTCAAGTGACATTGGAAACCAAAAAATGTTCTATATATGTCCATTGTGCATGTACACTCTTGGCAGTTGGACTCAATGTGAGAATTGTACAATTATTGATGACTATCGTGAAAAGTGTAAATTATGTAATCCTTTTAAATTACATAGAGGCTATGCAGTACAAATTAAAGGATGTAATTCATGTCTTGAAGAGGTGTGTGACTCTCACCCTAGAGGGCACCTATGCTCCAATTGTCACTATGATAAATGTGATCAGTGGAAGAATACTTACCCCGCTATGATTGGAAAGAATCCCAAACGTGATTTTAGTTTATTTCTACGAGATTGGTATCTTCGTGGATTTAAATTATTCTGGGAAGAGTAATCTGGTCTACGATTCAACTGTTGGGGTAACAATACAATTTGGTTTCTACGTCATCGTTGTGATGACACTTCCTACTATGACTATAAACCAAGTGATTTTTATTTGGCAGTTACCGAATGTGATTCACCATTTGAAAACATTGTATGTGATATTGCTTCAAATCGACAGATTGAAACTCGTGAATTTCATAATATGAATGCAATTAGTATCATTGACTATACTAAGAGATATGACAAGAGTGAAGTTACATTGTAGTGTAGAAAATGTGACCATGACTTTGCAGTCAATCAAGATCAATATACAGTGAATCCAAATGATTTACCGGCATTAGTGGTTCACGACAGCTGCCTATACATCGAAGAAGAAATCTAAAGTGAAGATTTACAGACATTGTTGTATATATATGCATTTTATTAATAAACAAATTCACAAACATTTTTTAAGCACTTTACTCTTAGGGCATTGAAATCAATACTATATAGGTCTCAGAGGATATTTTCCACTAGAAAGTCATTCAGACGTGGATTGTCAACATAAATGTGGAGAAACTGCTTGTAAGTATAGCCGCGACATCGGAACACAAAATATAGTAGCGCATGGAAGCCGCAGCTTTTAGTCGTTAGATCCTGAACCCTCTTCCGATTTTGAATAATAGTTTTCCCACTGCTCTCAATATAGTTGCTGATGTGAGGCGTGTAGAATGTATAGGGTAGACCAAGAGGATCAAAAAATTCAATCGTCT
Source organism: Artemia sp. Qi Xiang Cuo (assembly GCF_049724085.1). Lineage (NCBI taxonomy): Eukaryota > Metazoa > Arthropoda > Branchiopoda > Anostraca > Artemiidae > Artemia > Artemia sp. Qi Xiang Cuo. The sequence continues at coordinate 65,927,018 of NC_142801.1, forward strand.
TCATTGTTTGAAAGATGCACAGCCAATGACCCGTCAGCACAGTCGACGGACTGCTATTAACAATAATCAAGGTATTGTTGACACTTTGAATTTTTCTTAGAAAGTCCGAGGGTAGACAATAGGATTTGTACAGGGAACATGTAGGGGCCCATATTAAATAAATTAATTATTTGACTGGTGTTCATGGTACCAAGTCTAGTAGAACACTACCTTCGGGAGTGATTTCCCAATAGGTTTAATATGGATTTAGTGAGATTAGTGCAATACTCTCAGCCAATGGGTCGGCAAATGTACACTCTAAACGCACACTCCCCGTACGTACTATGCTCATATCCTGAGTCCCCGACACGTCCAAAACAATGATACCATGTGTTTTAGCAAACATATCTTCGGTTATACTATTTTCGAATAGGTGCAAATCATGATCTATGGTGTGCATGGTCAACTCGTACAGAGTTCTCTAAAATTGATCTTCGGAGAGATTGTAGAGGGGAATACTATTTACTTTGCACACAATATATGAAAGTCAAAGCATCTCGAATTTATGTGGGCATTCAGACCTTGATCCTATTACACTGGCGCTTTTTACAAATGCCAAAGCGAGTTTTGACGGGATTTCACCATTGATAAAGGATGAATCGGTGAAGGTGCGTGAGCCCATTGCACTATGAAGTTGATTGGTGATTGTATGAGGAACAAGTAGTTTAATATTATTTCCATTGGCTCTCAGTTTTTCCACTGCCAAAGCAACAGAACTCATGACCTGTTGTTTGCGTACATGAAGTATTTCGTAGGTGAGGGAGAGACTTACATCAGGATTGACAGCAAGTTCTTTTCTCAATATGAAATTGTAGGGTGCAAGCGTTAGTTTTATATCCACTTTAACATTGGGTGGCAGCCATTGGGGTATATTAAATATTTCATGATATATTTTTCCAACTAGATGTAATTCACTAGTTGTAGCATTTTTAAGTGCATCTGTACTATCAGTATTAGTAATATATTCATATCCATTGGAGGTGCCTCTCAATTCCTTATATGACTTGGGTGTCATCAGCATGAATTGTATATAGCTTGTATAATTTGAGAGATTGTTGCTTGTGCTCACCAGCTTGCCATTGATGTAGACACTAATTTGACGAAATAAATTATGTTATGTACAATTTTCATAGGATATTCCATCGGCCCGAATTGGCATTGTATTATCGGATTTCCGGACTTTCATTTGTAAATCTATAAATTTTGAAGACATGTCCACAAAGTAGTCTTCATTGGAATAAATTTGAAAGTGGATATTATCGGAGAGGGGTTGTTGTGGATAAAATTATTCATAGTATCCATGCTTGACACTCACATCAACATTTTCATTATTGAATAGATTCAATGAGGTGGTGATTGAAGGTTGGGAATCCTTATGTGGTAGGTAGGACATTTTAGGAGAAGAAATCTAGTTTCGATCTAACAATTTTCTTCCTGGGACTTTTTCTTCTGTTTATAGCACGTGTCGGCTTTTTCATTATTTTCTTTGACAAGAGGGATGATGTCTTTTGTTTCCGAAATGAGTGGAGACTGATGAGTGATGCATTGTTTCTTGACCTTTTTAAGCTTCTACCAATTTGTTTTAATCTCTCGCCAAGGGTTCGAGCACTGGACCTAAGATTTTCCGAAACACTTTTTTTAAAATCCTTGCCAGAGCCCCAATCGTATAGTGTAGAGGATGCAAAATCTGTCGCAGTCGGTAAAAGATATTTTCTAGCCAGTGGTAGTAAAGAGCGAAAGAGCTTAGCAAACCAACTACCAAGACCGTAGCCAGACAGTGACGAGTGACCTTTGTAATAGTCCAATCCATTGCCCTGTTGTCTTTGTCCAAGAGTATTAACATAGCAGTCAATATCAGGACAAGTGAATACCACTTTTTTATTAGACATCTTGCTTTTGAACGATGGGTTGAAAATGGCATGTAATCACAGCCAAACCTTTTGAAATTGCTATGGGATCACCCAATTCGGTTCTTAGTGTTAACTGACAGAGTTCCAAATAGGAAGTGTTTACGGGAATATACTGAAGATGCTTTATATTGTAGTGGTGAATATGCTCTTGATTGGTTTTTCATTCAAGAACTCGTAGGAGGGGAACATTTGAATTACCAACCCGAAATGTTTCCACAAATGAAGCGTAGAGAAATATACAAGTGTCCGTGGAGAAGGCAGGCGGGTAGTCAGCGAAAATGAAATTAGTGTTTCCGGCACTTTTACCATTGATTATAATGAGCTGAAAGCCAAGAACCTCATTTAGATTATCGTTGAGAATAACCTTTTCACTGGCAATAGGTGAACTAATGTAGATCCTATCCTCCTCCTTTGAATAGTTGAAATGAAAAGCTCCCTTTTTATGAGCGGAAATTCTTTTATTAATAGAACGACATAAATCGTCCATACAGGTGAGTTCCTCATAGGGAATTCAATGTACGAACTATCCATCCAATCGATTTTTCGAATTTGTTCTTGATCACATGTTCGCAGCGGCCAATGATAAAGTCTAATTTTTATGCCATATTTAAAATTCGTACTCAGGATTTCGTTAGTTTTTTCAAGAATACAGTTGACAAAGCCACTTCGGACATTCGATTGTCGTTAAATCTGATGGCCGGGGAGAGTCTCGTCCAAAAATCACTTGATCTATTCAAGTCATTGTAGAGAGGATCAGAAACATTTGACATGAAAGTCACATAGAAATCATTGGGCATTGTTAATATCTTCAGCACTGACCCAAGAATCAAAATCTGAGTTGTATCCTAGCCAGCGAACAAGCAACTGTCTCTTGCCCCTACGAGTACGACTCTTTAATATCTTTTCAATTTGATAAATTTCACTAGTGTTTCTTACTTTTTGCAGTTCATATTCATAAAAACTGCCGAGAATCTCATCATCTTTGGTGTCTCGCAGTCGATATGTCGTGGGTTCGGTGTTCAGGATTTTGGACACTTTAAAAAGTTCGGTGCTCCATAAATAATTTCCTTTTCAAAAATATCGGTGGTTCTATTAATTCGAACAGTATCACCAACATTGAATTTCTTCTTAACATTTTTTTTCTTTTTCACCATTGGAGTATTGCTTTAGAAAAGAATCAAATGTATTTTCATTGTAGTGAACATCCCGAGGGCTTGAGTTGGACAGAGATCGATGAGGTAGACGGTTGTATATCTGCATGATTTTATCTAAATCATGTATAAAAGCCGGTGTATTTTTCAGGGTACAATATCTTGAAGTTAATAGAAAAATTTTTCTTATTAATCGGTCAGCCAATGCAGCTTTTATTAGAGTGTGACTATGATAAAGTTTTTTATTATATTTCCAATGAACCCTTTGCACATGGGAATTTACAAATTGACTGACCCGATTTGATTGAATTGTTGTATACGAATTCTTTTCAAGAATAATTTAATTGGTCCGTGAAAATTCAACACTTCTCTATGATTGTAGTGGAATTACATTGGCATAGTCACTATAGATACTGATTGCCACCAGAATATATTTGTAGGGTGCATTGTGACGCCGTTGAATAACGTCTAAAGTTAAAAGATCCCTTTGCATTATATGCAGTGCGAAAAAGGCTTTAGTTTGTCGATATTGTTGCCACGAAGCCTGTGATTCCAATGCAGTCTGTTACTCGGTTCATTCTCTAGATACTCTTTTGCTTTTTTCAATGGGGTGGTGCCGAAGACAGCTTTAGAACTCGTTTTGGGAGAACTTAAACTTCCCATTTCACCAACATTTTCATAGACACTTTTCAGAACTTCATCCATTTTTAACGTAAAAACGTAGTGTAATGTACAATCCCCTTTTGCACACCGGAGGAGGAATCAATTCGTTTTTGCTTTTGACTGGCATCCGTAGGTGTTATAAAATCAGTGGTGCTAGTATTTTCAAATATTGAATCCTTTTCTTCTTTTTTAAATGATGTTGGTGTTGGTGTTGTTGGAGGACTATATTCTCTTAGTTTCTTTAGAATTTGCTTATTGCCAATAAGACTTTTGGAAAAGTTTGATACACTTAGAAAGGTGTATAGATTATTGTCAAAGGATAAAAGTCCTTTACGATTCGTCACCATATCACAAATTAAATCAACTAGATTATAACTTTTTCCCTGAATTATAATTCGTTTCCCTGTGCTATCGACTGGAACTTGAAGTTCATCAGCAGTTTCCAACATGAGATAAGATAATACTCTTTTACTCTGTTCTCGATAGGTCACTGGCAATAGGTTTCCAATTTTTGATACAATTGAATTCAATTCCTTCTCCTTTGATTGAAGTGCTGCAGAATCTTGAGGAGATGTTTCCTGTTTAGAGGGATCAGTGGCGGCGGCGGTGACGGTGGGTCTCTCACGATAAGGTTTATGTTTGTCCACACGTCTCAATGCATCTTGAAGTAAAAGCAGTTTTTGTCATCGGCAATATTCTTATCATTAATGAATTTGCTTAGATTGTCTTCAAAATATTCGATGGCCGAAGAGACAAGTTCAAAAGGTGTCAATTCATAGGGTTTAGCCATGCTCTCTCTCTAGAGAAAACTTTTTACAAGTCCTCCAATTATTGGCACTAAAAGCGTGAAAAAGCTACCGCCCGCTTGAAGGAGACGTTTTCTTTTAAAAAATTTTCCCTTGTTTTTGCAAGTCAAGGCGCGTATAGTGGAACGATGTTGCTTTGTCTGTTGTCTAACAACTTCTGGCAGTTGAGCATTGCCCTCAGTTAAATTTAAACAAAGTTCAGATATTAGATTAATGAAATCATTGTCAACACCATGTTTGAGTATAGCCTTCCTGAGTGAGGGTTTTGAAGTGCCTAAAACGGAAAATAAATACCGTTGTTCGTGTAGTTTTTTCAGTGTCATAATGGCAACTAATAGTCTTTTCTACTGTTCACCGGAAGATATACTGTAATTTCATTGTTGAAAATGTCGGTGACTACACGTAGATCCTCGGGCGTTCTCTGATTAAGATCCAGCAAAATGTAGGGCTTGCTAGTCGCCTGAGTGTACACTGACAACAGAAATTTAGGGGCGCCGGGGTATATCTGTTTATTGAGAGTTATGAGCGAGCTAGAATCACGAACAACTCTGTAGATGATATAGACAGTGCAATTCAAAGCAAGGGTTCGCATACATTTGCTCTGATGAAACAGATTGTGTAGAACTAGGGTAATGGAAATGTGTTCATGATGGGAGCGAACGGTGAACAGTTGTAGCATTTCCTGTGAGAACTGTTCAATGGATTCAGCCAAATCATCAATAATCAGCCACGAGTTTGGTTCAATACTATTGAAAACATCAAATCCCCGTCTGAATTGTATTGGTATGGTTGCGTCAATTGTTTTTATTCTATCGAAGGACTCCTTCCAAATAATATAGCAATAGTATATTTTTTTCTGTTTTTCCAAAAACATTTTCTCCAATTTTTAATTATTCTTGTTCAAAGTGTTGTTTTCCCCGACATTGAGGGCCCACACAGAAACGATCTGAAGGGTGTTTTAAATTGATACATGCTGTTGACAACAGTCGGACTACAACTAACTGTAAATCATACGTGTCCAATGAATAAGTAGTAGCATTAATTTTCCCATAGATCTATCTATTCAAGAACCACAAAAACAATCTTTCATGGCAGCATTTATTTCGGCAATATGAAAACAAATATTTGTTCAACGTGAACTGCAACGGTAAAAATAACACTTGTTCAACAAGAATCTGACAAATTTCATGGTCAACATGAAAACTGTATTTGTTCAACATGAACTGCAATGATAACACTCTATGTACAATATAAATAAAAACACTTTTGTCCATGAAGAGCAACACTTATTGTCTTTAAAAAAACACTTTCCTGTACAACACTTTTGTCCATCAACAGCACTTATTGTCTTGAAACACTTTTCTATACAAAAAACAATTTTCTATACAACAACAAAACAGAAAACACTTTAAAATTCTGAACTAGCACAGTTGAACATTACAGTGAATTTAAAAGGTTGGATCCCCCCCAGGGCCGAAGGACGGCCGTGGGCGGGACCCCCCACCCCCTTGGCGGCCGCGGGAAGGGCCCCCCACCCTCCGGGAACCGCGATGGAAAAAACACTACAATAGTTGTCGTCACTGCTGCTACAGGTTAGGTTGGGGTTGGGTCAGTGGTGGTTAGATTGGGTTAGATGAGGTTGGGTTACGGTGAGGTTGGAGCATTTAATTTACGAATGAGTTGGTGGTGGTGGTGGTTAGTTGGTTAGTCAGATTAGGTTACTTTATCCAGACCAAGTTGATTGCGATAGTCTATGCATTCAACTCGGTCTGAAATACGGTAGTGACCATGAGGCAGGACACTCACACCATTCTCGAGCACATAGACTTTGTCGGATATACACGACATTGCATTCTTTTCCACTCTCACAGTGTAATTTCTATACTGTAGAGAGTGAATTGCAAGCACTTGTGCTCTCGGTACTAGGCTACTTTCTACACAGTCTCTGTACACGCTCATGTTGAAATTGCTCTTTACAAAATGTGTAGGCACCACTTTACACGCCTTCTTTTCATCCCCACAATGAGTTTCCACGCAATAAACCTTTGGGCCCGGGAACACCCCCCTAGATATCAAATCACTCCCCGTCTCTGATTTTAACATTAATGGTTGGTTGGGGGCTTGACGTTTCACCTACTCGGGGTAGAGAGATGGATTCCAGTTGGTGAAATCCATCCGCGAGCTGATGTGTTAGCCCCTTTTCTAAATCACCCAATAAATCTTCAGTCCTATTTACCTTTAGCAGCAGAGAATCTTTTTCCTCACAATAAACTTGAGCCTCCCCCTCCCATGGTCATTGCACCTTGCACACATTTTAGAAAAACGACAAAATGAGTTTTTTGGAAATTTTTAGTACTGAACTACCACCTGCAATATTCTTGTTCAGTACCACATTTCGCTTTCGCATGTGTAGACGAACCATGCCAGTCTCTATGCTCGTGAACGATGTAAAATTGGGGTCGGCAATAATTCGTGCACATTCTAGAGGGTCAGTCACGACGTCGCAGCGAGATCTATTACGTACGCTTTCACACATTTTGCCAAACGCTGAATTTAGGATGAGTGTACATTTCCTTCTCCACCTTGGAGTTTGCCCTAGAGTGTTTATCGACAAAAGTGTCAATAAACGTTTTCAAATATGGTCGCTAATTGAACTGTAGGACCCTGTGACTTTTGGTTATCTTGAAGCCATTGTTCACCATCCAGTGCAAAACCACATGGTGAACAACGATATTCTCCTTAGGGTCCAAATCAGCAATCAGTTTCTGTTTGGAGGGAGTCCAGTGCATCCCCATATCCTCAACCAATGATCGATTGTGGGGGCTCAGCGAGTCCCTGGTCACTGGTCGATTGATACAGGGAAAAACAAAATCTTTGTCTGAGTCGTGAAGCGCCAGCGGAATGTGACCGTCAATTTCTAAGAACCATCCTTGTGGCCCATTGTCCTCGACGGTGGTAATGTCGGGGAACTCACAAGGATTCTCAAGCCATTGATAGTTACCACACGGCAAAGAGCAGTGAGACATTGCCGAGGGGTACAATGAGTTCATGTCCAAGAACACTGCATTTGACTTTGCACTGGTGCTTTGTCCGCTCGGATCGGTTGATAAGACGCGGTCCCCATGAAAAACATACCCTCCCCTCATTGAACGCTCTACAAAAAGGTGCTGATCTACGTCGGTGATTAGGCCTGTTTCCTCCCTACTAATTTTTAAAATCAAATCCATCACTAGATGGGGTGTGGAAAAATAGTAGCCTATATCTAACTCGAACTCTGAATAGATTTGGTCTGTGTTCTTACAGACTATATTCAACAGAGTTAGAACGTCACTGGCCAAGTACAGTCTACAATAATCCCACCCATTTTTACAATCCCCCTTAGACCACACCTTCTTGGCAAATTCATAATCCTCGGCTGTGTATTCACTGCTAGTCAGTGAATTGTAAAAAGCTTCAATTGGAGGTAGTATCACCTCACTTAAGCGAGCGCCAAAACAGTAATAGTCGTATGCGTATATACCTTTGCAGGTCAACAGCTCATACATTTCACCGTCTGGAAAGTGCTGTTTAAGCAAGGAAAAGCTATCAAAATTGTCGCTTTTCTGCACTTGAATCAATTGACTCAATGCCTTGGGAAAAAAAAGGAATCTAAAAACCTGATTTTATTCCAATACGTATGCCCATTATCCACTGCCTGCCATTTCAGCTCGAGAAGCAACAACTTTTCGGCCGATTTGGGAATAATGTTATAGGTAAATGAACTGTTTACCCATGGACAATCTACTCCCCCTCCCTCCCTGTGCATACTTGCCAGTGCCGGTAAAATAAATTTTAAATCATAATTAGAGTTGTGGATAAAAACAGGGATAAAAAACTGTTGGCTAACATTTAAATTGCACGATTGATGTGCAACACCTCTAAAATTACTACCCCCCGAGGAGCTTTCCTGCCCCACGTGAGTATGATCTCTGACTTTCCCCCTCCCCCCCCCTCGTTTCCCGGTAGCCTTCTTATCCTCCGCTCCAAAATCCCCCTTACAAAACTAACATATTTTTTGATTTTTAATCGTGAGACGATCCTCAGCAGACAGCACCATTGGATAATGGGTATTTCTCAAACGACAAATAGCACCATTAGCCGTGCCAGTTAGTTTACTAAGTGCCTCGACCATGCACTTGTTCTCATCCAATGTCTCAACTATTTCTAACAACTGCATGATGTTAGAACTATCTCTTTACGACTGAGCATAGGACACTGCAATAGCCTGATGTTCTTTGACTCGGTTTGGAAATTGGGGGTCGTTCACATCCACCAGCTTAGCTTCACAGTCTAAAGAAATTTGTTGCACTGGAGAAGGGTATTTTGAAAATTTTTGAAGCTTTAAATGACCCTATCCCCAGAAACTGTTTTCACTGACTGATAGCCATGTCGTCCACAGTACCTCATGTGATTTTGTAACTTTAATACAGTGCAAAATCGAGAGAGGCATGTCGGACAGTAGAAACACACCCCCTTATGCTTAACCTCCCCCAGAACTCTACTGATGTCTGTGATAGGGTTAAAATGACCAATTGCATTCGGTTCACTAGGTGGTGTATATAACAACCAAACCCAGGGTTTAACCAAATCAACTGACGGGCCCCTTACAGGGAAAACCACCCCCTTCTTTTTCAAACGAACCCCATCTTCAAATTCAGTTTCATACTGAACCACAGTAACGCCAATATTTAAATGGGCATAAGCCTTTTGAAAAATATCAATTGATTATACAGTTACTGGGTTTTTCCCCCCTAAGCACGAAAAATCTACGATGGGAAAACTGGACCCCTCCTTCCCATGCATAGCCCAATTGTCTAAATTTTTCTTGGTAGCGTCACGTGCTAGAGGCTCGAATGCTGATATGAGGAAAGCATACCTTAAAAATTTTTGACCTGTTTCAAAACAAATCCTCTGGAAACCTTGACAACGTATTAGATCTTGATTATATTTTAATTCAATTGACCCTGGTCCACTCCCCCCTCTTAAAATAAAATATTTCTTAAATTTACATATATTTACGCTTAAATTTTCAACAAAAAGAACTAGAGACCCACTACCGTTTTCGTTAAAGTTCTCGAGATGCGCAATAATTTGACCTACCCAATCCATGAAAGCACCCTCAAAATTTTCTAAGTTTGGATAAATTATTCGCATCTCAGAGTTTATATAATGATTATAAACTTAGCTTTCTCCCTCCTTTAAATGAAAAACCTTTAAAACAATAAAAAATCTAATTGAATTCCTCCCCACACCTGAAGTTGAGTCTCCAGTAGTGCGTGAATTGTATCTACCTATTCATGAACACTCTCTACGGGATCATAAACAAAATCCCCTCCCATTAGTGTATTAAAGGGGTCCCCAAGCGTTGCAGTGTAAACAACTATTGCATTTAAAATTGTATTCGACAATTGAAAATCTGGAAAAGTTGTACCCCCCACCCCCGCGTGGAGAGTAACCACACCCCCCACGTTGTCAACAAGCTCTGGCTTTTTCTCCACTTAAGGTGGTTGTAGTAGCAATGTGTGGGTATTGTAGGCTGGAGGAAGAGGAGGGGTCCGAGTTAATTCGTTTGTGAAATCCTCTCATAGCTGTCGGGTATTTGGGGTCAAGTCCCCCCCCCCCTGCCTAACTGTGCTATTATCTACATTAAAAAGAAAATCGTTTATAAACTCATAAATATTTAACAGTACTTCCAGTAGAGAGTCGCTCCATAGGGAATTGCTCTTTAAGTCCAACGATGCGTCCTCTCCTTCACCAGCTGATGAGGACGATGGTGAATATGGGACCAATGGTCGTCCAACCTATAAATGAAAAATAGCTTATTTTCAAAGTGTTCAAATCATCCCTACTGTTTTTAAAATTTGGATTATTATTTAAAGTCAGCGCTTAGTAGTAGCATTTGGTTAATTCAACTGAAAGTTCCAAAATATCAAACTTAATATAAGATATTTACAATCTAAAACATCGCTTTACATAGAAGGCGGCAATTTGATTTTGTTCAAAAAAAAGGAGATAGTCAAATATTTAAACTACTAAAACTAAATAATTATGTGCTAGTTTTTTTTTTTTTTTTTTTTGTGGCGTTTTCCGGGCCCGCAGCGCATCCTGCGGCGCTTTTCGGGACCGCGACGCTTCCCGCGGTGCATCCTGCGGTGCTTTTCGGGCCCGCGGCGCTTCCCCGCAGCGCTTTTCGGGCCCGCAGCGCATCCCACGGCGCTTCCCCCGGCGCTTCCCGACCGGCTCCCAGCTCCGTCAAAAGTTGAAATATTCGTTATTTCTCTATAATTGCACACAGGTTCAGTGAACTCATGAGTTTAATTATTGTAACCTATCGCGCGCGAGTTTTCTGATTTCCAAGATTGAACTTCAGACGAGGAAAATGCCGGGAACCGTTAGCATGGTTTCCCCATCGCTAAAATCTATGCATTGTAAGCTATTTTCAGTGCAAATTAGAACGCCAATATGTGCAATAGATAAAAGGAATAATCTCTCTCTTAAAACTATGTGAAGAATAGCATTCACAGAGTTTCAAAGGTACCTAAAAATATTCGCTTATGAGATGGCGGCGAAGAGATAGGGGGAATGCATAGAAAATAGTAAAGATTAGAAAAAAATAGCATTTTGAGTTTCAAAGACGGTGATTATTAATTGACTAGAAATTACATATTCGCTTATGAGTTATCGAAGCGATAGCAACAGAGAAAATAGCAAAGATTAGAAAAAAGAGGAGCGGTTTCTTTGCAAAAAAAATTACATTAGATATCTCCGAGGGAGGGGGGAGAAAACAATGGTTGGGGGGGGCGAAGGGTTAATATTTTAATATCTCGCTGAGATAAGTTTATATTGGGTTGAAAAATAGTGAAAAGAAAAAATATTGGAAGAAATAGATATATATATTTATATAATATAGGTAGGAAAAAAAAATGCTCACATTTCCAAATCCTGGCTGCACTTGGGTGCCGGATGGTCCAGGTAGTGCGTGTTGGAGGGCGGACGGGGCGGCAGCGCTATGTTCTTGCGCAGCTGTGCCAGCAATGTCATGGGCTTGCATAGATGAGCCAGCGAGGTTCACCATCCTTATGGCCCATTCTCTTTTTGGCTTATGCCCAGACTGTATGGGGGCTGGCACTGATGGGGCTGCCTCACCCTCTCTTGCTCTCTTACTGGGTGGCGGCGACGGGCATTCTTCACAATTTGCCTTAAAGAAGAGAAAAAATTTAGTATCGAAATAATTTCCCCCTTTTTACAGAAAAGAAAGTTAGTATCCTCATCCACATAATTTTGTCTAGAAAAGAATTTATCTACCCCCTACGCTACATTTTCAGTAAAGCAAAAAGTAAAAATATACTAAACTCAGAAATCAAATGCTATTTTAATTAATTAGAAAAAGGCTTATTCATAGACATCCCAACCTAACCTTACTTTTCATGCAAATCTTTGTTTTCATTTTACAATATTGGCGATAGAATTAAGGCATGTAAACCCCCCCCCCGTTCATCAATGTCCTAAATATATTGTTATTAATTATTTTTGGAAATTACCCCGTTTCATTGGTTCTCCGGCAAATACATGTTACGAATCCACAAGCTTAATAAACAGTAATCTCTTTTTGCTTAAAACCGTTTTAATTTGATAAAGAGGGAAACAAATCCTTTTTATCATTGATACCTTTTGGTTAAGTCGCTAACTTAAAGTATTAACAAGCAGTATGTGAATTTGTGGGGTGTCAGCTAATTATCACCTGTTTAAATCATTGCGGAAAAATGTTTTTCCGTAAATTACACGGCGGTGGTGGCTTAAATGGAAACGCTTAATTAATAGCTATTATGGAATAGACAGAAGTTGATTTTCACTTCTTGATAGTCTTACAGAAATAATAAATTTATTAAAAAAATACAAATGTTTATATTAGCAAGAATTATACTTTTAAAAACTGTGGATGGGGGGGGTGAGGGGGTTTAGGTAATAAAAAGAACATATTTCATGTTTCCTAGTGACTATAAGGATTGCATGGTGGTTAGGTTGGTGGGGGAGGGGGTACTTACCTAAATATACTAGAGGATGATCAAGGAAAATAATTTTATTTGAAAATAAAAAATGAAAATGTACTAAAACAGAACTTACATTGCTAATTGAGGTTGCCAAGGCTTCTAATTCATCAAATTTATCCATTGTTGTATCCATTGTGTCACAATACTTTCTGATAATTTAATCACATTGCATGCCCGTTATATACGAAATCTCAAGGGTGAATTGTTATGTAACTGGGGGAAAACCATATGTAAGCAGCTCTCTGATTGGCTGAGAAAGGAGATGTAACAAGCCCTCTGATTGGGTGAGAAGGAAACACGTGATCTAACTGTTTCCCGTTATCGGATCAATAAAATTCCCAATCGATTACGCAATCAAATTCTCGGAAATTCACTTCCCCCTCGAGTCCTAGATCAATAACATTGTTCCTGTTAGAATTCAATGCGCATGTGCAACCTTCGCCCCGGAGTTATTACACATAGAAACAACAAATAAATCGACCTTGGAAAAAGAGGTCATTGACCGATTATGCAATCTTTCTCCCTAGGCACTCTATGCCCTTATTTGGTGTGCTGTCACGAGATACATTCTTTTGATAACCGAATTTTGTACTGTCACGACCTCCTGACCCCTTTCTACTTTCATATACGGAATAATTTCTGTTCGTTTTAAGTTTTAATATCATTCCTTATTTTCAGTTAAGAAAACACTATTTTTTATTTAATAACAGACAAGTACCAAGTTTTGTTTAACGATCAAAAAATGTTCAAACTTCCAGGAATGAATATTACTTTATATTGAAACAGCCCGTCTAGTTTTATTAGTCTTTTCAGTAGTATTGGTTAGTATGATGATTTTGTTTCTTTTCACGTTGATTTTATTATAAATAAGAAAAACACTGCTCACAATAACAACTGTTTTCTATAAAGATCAAATAACGCTTATAAGCTTTAAAAGGTTTATGGGGCGTTTGCCCTACTCCTATCTATGACAATTTCTGTTCAGTTGCATTAGCCTACATGCATTTTGACTTCATTGTTCATTATAAATTCTGTTCGTTTTTGGTTTCATTTATTCATTGATAATTACTTCTGCTCGTGTTCTCTTCATTTCACTGAAATTATGTATTATATTAAACCTCGGAGTGAGTGAAAAATGCGATTTTGCCAAATCTCATTGTGAAGATATTATTTCAGAGTTTCACAGATATTATTTCATTTCAGCCGTCTGCCTAGTGGACCTCACATAGGGGTTTTCTGACGGCTAGCTTAACTTTTACGTAATCACGCCAAGGTTTTTAGTCTGTTCTGGGAGTTTAAATAATTCTGACCAGGAGTGGAATTTGCTATGGGGCAGAAGGAGGCAAGTGCCTCCCACACCCCAGTTTGCCCCTGTCTCCATCTGATATTAAGCATCTTCAAAATCTTGTAAAATCTAAGATAGGCCAACATAACTCAAGCATCCACAGAAACAGATCAGTTTTCGGTGGTAATGTATTATACCAAACACAGTTGAGAAATTTGCTGAATATAATATCTGAGAAAAACCGGTTTTATAGCCACAAAGACAAATGAGGGGTGACAGAATGACGGGTCCCCACCCCCTAATGTGCTAATACATAGCCAAAACTACATTATCATATAAATGAAGTATTTTATTTTCATCATGTTTTGGTATATTTCATTATGATTAACATAACTTCACTTCTTAAGTGTGTATGGTATAATACATAAGTACCCAGTTTTCTATTATACCTTTGCCTTTATGGTACTATATGGCCTATTTATGGTAGCTTTGTCTTTATGTGGCCCATTTTGCATATTCAATTTCATTTTCATTTGAATTAGGAAAATTGGCTCCATTCCCCCCCCCCGCCATAATTTTGATGAAATGCTGTCACTGCTTTTCACACGTAAGTTCAGTTAACAGGGGTTGAGTTGTACGGGGGTTCAGTCGAACGAGGACTCAGTTAACTAGGGATCAGTTGGATGAATGTTCAGCTAAACGAGGGTTGAGTTGCACGAGAGTCGAGTTACATGGGGATTCACTTAAATAATGGTTTATTTGCACCTGGGGTCAGATGCACGATGGCTCAGTTGCATGGGTTCAGCTACAGTTTCACCATCTTGAAAGTATATATTTTATTGCTGCAAATGGGTTCACTTAAATGAGAACATGGTACGTAAAATCTTTACTGTTATTGTGAATTTCTCACAAAAACTCAAAAAATTCACTTTTAAAATACTTCGACCAGGTTTTAACCCAGTGTTTTATCATAATCTGTAACGCTCTTTCCCTTGCCTGCTCAGTAGACTGCCAGAAACAAGTTTTCTTTTAGAAAAGGCGTTTCAAATTTACAGTCTTTAATAAAACAGAGAGGCCCTGACGGGAAAGAGAGAAAAAAAGAAAGTAAATAACTTTCATTCCCGTCATATTTCCATTATGCAGCCCTTTAAATGTTTAATCATCAATATAGTTTTAGCTTAATGGAATATTTTGCTTGGATTTTAATTCTGGCAAAAAAAATTAAATTCGATTTGCTCTATTTGTTGTTTCTATTCCTTTTTTGCACAGATGTATTATATGAATTTAGCTCAAATGTATTATTTGATCGTCATGATGTTCCAATGGACACTGTTTTGTCCATGTCAATGCAGCCTAAATTTGAATTGAGCTTTC